>NC_057797.1:619918313-620119299 GCF_018294505.1 Triticum aestivum
AATAAACATTTATCATGATATAAGGAATTATAAATAACAACTTTATTATTTCCTCTAGGGCATATTTCCTTCAGTCTCCCACTTGCACTAGAGTTAATAATCTAGATTACATAGTATTGATTCTAACACCCATGGAGTCTTGGTGCTGATCATGTTTTGCTCGTGAGATACGCTTAGTCAATGGGTCTGCAACATTCAGATCCATATGTATCTTGCAAATCTCTATGTCTCCCTACTTAACTTGATCGTGGATGAAATTGAAGCATCTCTTGATGTGTTTGGTTCTCTGGTGAAATCTGGATTCCTTCGCCAAGGCAATTGCTCCAGTATTGTCACAAAAGATTTTTCATTGGACCCGATGCACTAGGTATTACACCTAGATCGGATATGAAGTCCTTCATCCAGACTCCTTCATTTGCTGCTTTCGAAGCAGCTATGTAGTCCGCTTCACACGTAGGTACCGCCACAACGCTCTACTTGGAACTGCACCAACTGAAAGCTCCACCATTCAATATAAATATGTATCCGGTTTGTGACTTAGAGTCATCCGGATCAGTGTCAAAGCATGCATCGACGTAACCATTCACGACGAGCTCCTTTTCACCTCCATAAACGAGAAACATATCCTTAGTCCTTTTCAGGTATTTCAGGATGTTCTTGACCGCTGCCCAGTGATCCACACATGGATTACTTTGGTACCGCTCCCAGTGATCCACACATCAGGTCTGGTACACAGCATTGCATACATGATAGAACCTATGGCTGAGGCATAGGGAATGACTTTCATTTTCTCTCTATCTTCTGGAGTGGTCGGGCATTGAGTCTGACTCAACTTCACACCTTGTAACACATACAAGAACGCTTTCTTTGACTGATCCATTTTGAACTTCTGCAAAACTTTATCAAGGTATGTGCTTTATGAAAGTCCAATTAAGCATCTTGATCTATCTCTATAGATATTGATGCCCAATATATAAGCAGCTTCACCGAGGTCTTTCATTGAAAAATTCTTATTCAAGTATCCTTTTATGCTATCCAGAAATTCTGTATTATTTCCAATCAACAATATGTCATCCACCTATAATATTAGAAATGCTACAGAGCTCCCACTCACTTTCTTGTAAATACAGGCTTCTCCAAAAGTATGTATAAAACCATATGCTTTGATCACACCATCAAAGCATATATTCCAACTCTGAGAGGCTTGCATCGGTCCATAAATGGATCACTGGAGCTTGCACACTTTGTGAGCACCTTTTGGATCGACAAAACCCTCTGGTTGCATCATATACAACTCTTCTTTAAGATATCCATCAAGGAATGCAGTTTTGACATCCATTTGCCAAATTTCATAATCACAAAATGCGACAATTTCTAACATGATTCAGACAGACTTAAGCATCACTACGGGTGAGAAGGTCTCATCATAGTCAACTCCATGAACTTGTAGAAAACCTTTCGCAACAAGTCGAGCTTTGTAGATAGTAACATTACCTTCAGCTCCAGTCTTCTTCTTGAAGATCCATTTATTCTCTATTTCTTGCCGATCATCGGGCTAGTCAAACCAAAGTACACACTTTGTTCTCATACATGGATCCCATCTCAGATTTCATGGCCTCAGGCCATTTCGTGGACTCTGGGCTCATCATCGCTTCCTCATAGTTCGTAGGTTCATCATGGTCAAGTAACATGACCTCCAGAACAGGATTACCGTACCACTCTGGTGTGGATCTAGTTGACCTACAAGGTTCGGTAGTAACTTGATCAGAAGTTTAATGATCATCATCATTATCTTCCCCACTAATTGGTGTAGGAATCACTGGAACTAATTTCTGTGATGAACTACTTTCCAATTTGGGAGAAGGTACAATTACCTCATGAAGTTCCACTTTCCTCCCACTCACTTTTTTCGAGAGAAACTCCTTCTCTAGAAAGGATCCATTCTTAGCAACGAATATCTTGCCTTCGGATCTGTGATAGAAGGTGTACCCAACAGTCTCTTTCGGGTATCCTATGAAGACACATTTCTCCGATTTGGGTTTGAGCTTATCAGGTTGAAGCTTTTCACATAAGCATCGCAACCCCAAACTTTAAGAAACGACAGCTTAGGTTTGTTGCCAAACCACAGTTCATATGGTGTCATCTCAATGGATTTAGATGGTGCCCTATTTAATGCAAATGCAACCGTCTCTAAAGCATAACCCCAAAATGACAGCGGTAAATCAGTAAGAGACATCATAGATCGCATCATATCTAATAAAGTACGATTACAATGTTCGAACACACCATTACGCAGTGGAGTTCCAGGTGGCGTGAGCTGCGAAACTATTCCACATTGTTTCAAATAAAGACCAAACTCAGAACTCAAATATTCACCTCCACAATCAGACCGTAGAAACTTTATTTTCTTGTTACGATGATTTTCCACTTCACTCTGAAATTCTTTGAACTTTTCAAATGTTTCACACTTATGTTTCAGTAAGTAGATATACCCATATCTACTCAAATCATCTGTGAAGGTCAGAAAATAACTATACCTGCCGCGAGCCTCAACACTCATCGGACCACATACATTAGTATGTATTATTTCCAATAAGTCAGTTGCTCGATCCATTGTTCTAGAGAACGGAGTCTTAGTCATCTTTCCCATGAGGCATGGTTCGCAAGTATCAAGTGATTCATAATTAAGTGATTCCAAAAGCCCATCAGCATGGAGTTTCTTCATGCGCTTTACACCAATATGACCTAAACGGCAGTGCCACAAATAAGTTGCACTATGATTATTAACCTTGCGTCTTTTGGCTTCAATATTATGAATATGTGTATCACTACAATCGAGATTCAACAAAAATAGACCACTCATCAAGGGTGCATGAACATAAAAGATATTACTCATATAAATAGAACAACCATTATTCTCTTATTTAAATGAATAACCGTCTCGCATCAAACAAGATCCAAATATAATGTTCATGCTCAACGTTGGCACTAAATAACAATTATTTAGGTCTAAAACTAATCCCGATGATAGATGTAGAGGTGGCGTGCTGACGACGATCACAACGACTTTGGAACCATTTCCCACGCGCATCGTCACCTCGTCCTTAGCCAATCTTCGTTTAATCTGTAGCCCCTGTTTCGAGTTGAAAATATGAGCAACAAAACCAGTATCAAGTACCTAGGCGCTACTACGAGCATTAGTAAGGTACACATCAATAACAAGTATATCAAATATACCTTTCACATTGCCATCCTTATTATCCGCCAAATACTTGGAGCAGTTCTGCATCCAGTGACCAGTCCCTTTGCAGTAGAAGCACTCAGTCTCAGGCTTAGGTCCAGACTTGGGCTTCTTCACTTGAGCAGCAACTTTCTTGCCGTTCTTCTTGATGTTCCCCTTCTTCCCTTAGCCATTTTTCTTAAAACTAGTGGTCTTGGTAACCATCAACACTTTATGCTCCTTCTTGATTTCTACCGCCGCATCCTTTAGCATGGCGAAGAGCTTGGGAATTGTCTTATCCATCCCTTGCATATTATAGTTCATCGTGAAGCTTTTGTAGCTTAGTGGCAGTGATTGAAGAACTCTGTCAATGACATTATCATCAGGAAGATTAACTCCCAGTTGAGTCAAGTCATTGTGGTACCCAGACATTCTGAGTATATGTTCACTGACAGAACTATTCTCCTCCATTTTGCAGCTATAGAACTTATTGGAGACTTCATATCTCTCAATTCGGGCATTTGCTTGAAATATTAACTTCAACTCCTGGAACATCTCATATGCTCCATGACGTTCAAAACATCTTTGAAGTCCTGATTCTAAGCTGTAAAGCATGGCACACTGAACTATCGAGTAGTCATCAACTTTGCTCTGTCAGAGTTCAGAACGTCCAGCGTTGCTCCTGCAACGGGTCTTGCACCTAGCAGTGTTTACAGGACGTAATTCTTATATGCAGCAATGAGGATAATCCTCAAGTTACAGACCTAGTCCATGTAGTTGCTACCATCATCTTTTAACTTAGCTTTCTCTAGGAACGCATTAAAATTCAAGGGAACGGTAGCACGGGCCATTGATCTACAACAACATAGACATGGAAATACTATCAGGTACTAAGTTCATGATAAATTAAAGTTCAATTAATCATATTCCTTAAGAACTCCCACTTAGATAGACACCCCTCTAGTCATCTAAATGATCACGTGATCCATATCAACTAAGCCATGTCCGATCATCACGTGAGATGGAGTAGTTTCCAATGGTGAACATCACTATGTTCATCATATCTACTATATGATTCATGTTCGACCTTTCGGTCTCAGTGTTCTGAGGCCATATCTACATATGCTAGGCTCGTCAAGTTTAACCCGAGTATTCTGCACCTGCAAAACTAGCTTGCACCTGTTGTATGTAATTGTAGAACTTATCACACCCGATCATCATGTGGTGTGTCAACAAGACGAACTGTAGCAACGGTGCATACTCAAGGAGAGCACTTATACCTTGTAATTTAGTGAGGGATTATCTTATAATGCTACCATTGTACTAAGCAAAATAAGATGCATAAATGATAAACATCACATGCAATCAAAATATGTGACATGATATGGCCATCATCATCTTGTGCCTTTGATCTCCATCTTCAAAGCACCGTCATGATCTCCATCATCACCGGCTTGACACCTTGATCTCCATCGTAGCATCGTTCTCGTCTCGCCAACTATTGCTTCCACGACTATCGCTATCGCTTAGTGATAAAGTAAAGCAATTACATGGCGATTGCATTTCATACAATAAAGCGACAACCATAAGGCTCCTGCCAGTTGCCAATAACTTTTAGAAAACATGATCATCTCATACAACAATTTATATCTCATCACGTCTTGACCATATCACATCACAGCATGCCCTCCAAAAACAAGTTAGACGTCCTCTACATTGCTGTTGCAAGTTTTACGTGGCTGCTACGGGCTTCTAGCAAGAACCGCTCTTACCTACGCATCAAAACCACAATGGTTTTTCATCAAGTGTGCTATTTTAACCTTCAACAAGGACCGGCCGTAGTCAAACTCGATTCAACTAAAGTTGGAGAAATAGACACCCGCCAGCCACCTGTGTGCGAAGCACGTCGGTAGAACCAGTCTCATGAAAGCGGTCATGTAATGCCGGTCCGGGCTGCTTCATACAACAATACCGCCGAATCAAAGTAAGACACTGGTGGTAAGCAGTATGACTATTATTGCCCACAACTCTTTATGTTCTACTCGTGCATATATCATCTACGCATAGACCTGGCTCGGATACCACTGTTGAGGAACATAGTATTTCAAAAAAATTCCTATGATCACGCATGATCTATCTAGGAGATGCATAGCAACGAGAGGGGAGAGTGTGCCTAGGTACCCTCGTAGACCGAAAGTCGAAGCGTTTAGTAACGCGGTTGATGTAGTCGAACGTCTTCACAATCCAACCGACCCTAGCACCGAACGTACGGCACCTCCGTGTTCAGCACACGTTCGGCACGATGACGTCCCTCGAGATCTTGATCCAGTTGAGGATGAAGGAGAGTTATGTCAGCACGATGGCATGGTGACGGTGATGATGAAGTTACCGGCGCAGGGCCTCGCCTAAGCACTACGACGATATGACCGAGGTGGTAAACTATGGAGGGGGCACCGCACACGGCTAAGAAATGTCTTTTGTGCCTTTGGGGTGTGCCCCGCCTCCGTATATAAAGGGGGCAGGAAGAGGAGGCCGCCCCCCTAGGGGCGCGCCAAGTGTGGGGAGTCCTACTAGGACTCCCTAGTCCTAGTAGGATTCCCCTCCTTTTTTTTGTTTTCCGGAGTAGCAAAGGGGGAAAGAGAGAAGGAGTAGGAGAGGGAAAGCGGGTGAGGGAGTCCTGGATTAGGGGGTATCCAGACAGCCGGACTATATCCTTTGGCCGGACTGATGGACTATGAAGATACAAGATTAAAGACTTCGTCACGTGTCCAGATGGGACTCTCCTTGGCGTGGAAGGCAAGCTTGGCAATACGGATATGTAGATCTCCTCCTTTGTAACTGAATTTGTGTAACCCTAGCCCCCTCCGGTGTCTATATAAACCGGAGGGCTTAGTCCGTAGGACAATAACAATCATACCATAGGCTAGCTACTAGGGTTTAGCCTCTACGATCTCGTGGTAGATAAACTCTTGTAATACTCATATCATCAAGATCAATCAAGCAGGAAGTAGGGTATTACCTCCATCAAGAGGGCCCGAACCTGGGTAAACATCGTGTCCCCCGCCTCCTGTTACCATCCGCCTTAGACACACAGTTCGGGACCCCCTACCCGAGATCCGCCGGTTTTGACACCGACATTGGTGCTTTCATTAAGAGTTCCACTGTGTCGTCATCATAAGGAGGGATGGCTCGTCTTTTTGTCAAGAACAACATCACCTCTAGAGGAGCCCTGGCTGTAGGCCAAACTCTCCGAGTGGGCGGCTTCGTCATGACCACCAGCTCGGCCACGGCGTCGACGATGACTTCTCGGGTCATCGAAAATAGCCTCCACATCGGCTCGAAATTTACCGGGCAGATGTATCCAATGGAGCTCTCCTCTTTGAACGAGCTCTTGGACCGCATCGCCGCTCTGGGAGTCGCTACGGACTATGATCGGATTGGGCTTAAACCCGACCGAAGGGAGATTAATTCTCCACAGGTCACCCATCAGATAGCGGTGGTGGAGGAGCAATGCGGCGATTCTTCCTCTATCCTGAGGATGAACTATGTCCGGATTTACGAGCTCTCCAAGCCGGATACCCGTTCATGGGAGGACATCGCCCTAACCCTGAACCTAGAATCAGGCAGCATGCCGAGCCTATGGGGCAACACCCCGGAGCCCGAACTTCCAAGATCGGAAACTCCCCTGCCCCTGGGTCTTAGATTGGGTCAAGGCCTGGACTTAAATCCACCCACCCACCCAGATGTAAATGACCTTTCCCACATTAGAAAAGAGCCCCAAGAGACAGTACATCACTATTGGGCCAGATTCCTCCTTGTAATGAACAAGGTCAAGGACTGTCGCGAGGAAGACGCAATTTCGTTCTTTTGCAACAATTGCATGAACAAGGGAATCCTCAATGCCATAAGTCGTCGTGACATAGCAAACTTCGCTGACTTGGCGGCCATAGTACGGAAGTACTGTGCGATGGAAAGCGCCTGGAAAACCCAAACAAAATTTTGGGATAATCCGGCTCTGACAAAACCCCCAGTCCGAACTAAAAGGGTATACTCTCACAAGTCGCTCGACTCAATTACAAAGAAGCAAAAGCCCACTACAGGGCGTGGAACCGTATTGGAGGGATGGCTTAACGAGCCCTACAAAATTCATAGTACAACAGATACCATACCAGCACATAGCCTTAGAGCATGTTGGGTACTCCGGCAGGTTGCCAAGAGCAGCGAGGATCTCCTCATTCAAAACACCGCAGAGCACCATCCCGTGGATAACAATACAGTATTGACAGTCTTCGAGACCTTCGCCTCAAACAATAGGCGTAAGCGAGCACTCCGCAGCCTTGTCGAAGTCTGCCATGTGGCAGCAATAAATCCATGGAGCGACACGGCTATCACCTTCAATGCCAGTTACGAACCTAAATTCCGAACAGCCCGAGCACTAGCCGCCTTGGTCCTTAGTCCAATTGTGGACGGCTTTCGACTTACTAAAGTGCTCATGGACGGCGGCAGCGGATTAAACCTTATTTATGAGGAGACTCTTCAAAGAATGGAAATAGACAAAAACCGTATTGAGCAAAGCACCATGACCTTCCAAGGAATCATCCCTAGTCGAGAGGCACGTTGCGCTGGGAAAATCACACTAGATGTGGTATTCGACACTCCGAAGAATTACAGGTCCGAAGAAATTACATTCCAAGTGGCCCCGTTCAGTAGCAGATATCACGCCCTTCTAGGGCGGGAGGCATTCACGATCTTCCAAGCCATACCCCATTACGGGTACATGAAGCTCAAAATGCCCGGGCCCAATGGAATCATCAGTCTAGCTAGTGATCCGGACATAGCACTTCGCGCCGAAAACAAAATGGACGCACTGGCCCTCGAGGCATTATCCGAAGCCCTTGCGGCGGAGGAATTAACTACGCTGCGCTCCACTGTGGACAGGGACGACGTGATACTCGCCAAAAGATCCAAGTCCACCTCTTTTAAACCAGTGGATGAAATAGTCAAATTCCATGTCCATCCAACGGACCACACAAAAACAGCATCCATCGGGGCACAGTTAAACCCCGCTGTAGACGCCGCACTACGGGAATTCCTGCGCGAAAATTGGGACATATTCGCCTGGCATCCTTCAGACATGCCAGGAATCCTACGCAAGTTAGCCGAGCATAGCCTTAACATTCTAAAAGGATTCAAGCCGGTCAAGCAGACTCTTCGGCGTTTCTCTAAATCTAAGCAACAAGCCATGGGAGAGGAGCTAGCCAAGCTACTGGAGGCCGGATTCATTAGAGAAATAAAACATCCGGACTGGCTAGCAAACCTGGTGATGGTACCAAAGAAGGACAAATCCTCGCACCTATGCGTCGACTTGAAGGACCTTAATAATGCTTGCCCAAAGGATCCCTTCCCCCTCCCTCGCATCGATCAAATCATCGACGGTACCGCAGGACACGAATCATTCTGTTTCCTCGATGCATACTCCAGTTACCACCAGATTAAGATGGTGGAGTCCGATCAAGACGCAACGGCATTTATCACTCCATACGGCCCTTCTGTTTTAACACAATGCCCTTCGGGCTAAAAAACGACGGCGCAACGTATCAGCGCATGATTCAAACATGTCTGGAAAAGCAGATCAGCAAAACAGTGGAGGCATACGTAGACAATGTGGTCATTAAAACCAGACACGTCAACTACTTAACAGACGACTTGAGGCTCATGTTCGACAATCTCCGAACATACGACATTAAGCTCAATCCGAAAAAATGCGTCTTCGGCGTACCTGCCGGAAAGCTCCTGGGCTTCATCGTCTCCTGTAGAGGAATTGAAGCAAATCCGACTAAAATTCGAGCCCTGTCGCAGTTGGCTATCCCAACCGACCTCAAGCAAATCCAGAAGTTAACTGGATGTGCGGCGGCCTAAAGCCACTTTATCTCCCGATTAGGAGAAAAGGCACTCCCCCTTTATCGCCTTCTTCGGCGCACCGAACACTTCGAGTGGACGGACGCAGCCACGGCCGGATTGGAAGAGATAAAAGCCATCCTGGCCACCAACCCAATCTTGGCCACGCCAAATGTCGGTGAACCAATGCTGTTATATATAGCGGCAACTCACCAAGTTGTAAGCGTAGTGCTCGTCGTCGAGTGAGGGACGGATGGACATAAATTCCCACTTCAAAAGCCGGTATATTATGTATCCACTATCCTCACTCCATACAAATCACGTGTAACACCCCGGATGTAACTTTCCCAATTTGTACTCCAACTCTTGCCGTTTCCGGTGTTAAGTTATTTTATTTTCTCGGGTTTGGGTTTTGTCTCCGTGTGTTGTTATCATTGTCATGCATCTCATATCATGTCATCATGTGCATTGCATTTGCATACGTGTTCATCTCATGCATTCGAGCATTTTTCCCGTTGTCCGTTTTGCATTCCGGCGCTTCGTTCTCCTCCGGTGGTCATTTCTAGCTTTCTTTCGTGTGTGGGGATTAAACATTTCTGGATTGGACCGAGACTTGCCAAGCGGCCTTGGTTTACTACCGGTAGACCGCCTGTCAAGTTTCGTATCATTTGGACTTCATTTGATACTCCAACGGTTAACCGTGGGACCGATAAGGCCTCGTGTGTGTTGCAGCCCAACACCCCTCCAATTTGGCCCAAAACCCACCTAACTCTGCTCCATCATCTAGAGCGTTCGATCACGATCGCGTGGCCAAAAACCGCACCTCATTTGGACTCTCCTAGCTCCCTCTATGCCTATAAATAGGTCCTCCTCAAAAATCTCGGACCCCCTCCCCGAAACCCTAGATCCACCCTCACCGCGCCCGCCGGACATATTGCCACCGACGGACATTGTCCGGTCCGCCTCCCCGCTGCCACGTGGCACTCCGCCGTTGGTCCGCGCCCCGCGGGACCGCATCGCCGTCGCCTCCCACCGCAGCCCGCGGGAGCCCAGGGCAGGCCCCCTAGGCCCGCGCGCACCGCCCGCCTCGTCCGGGTGCCCCGCCGCCCGATCCACCGCGTCGCCGCCACCGCGCCGCCTCCGCCGCCGTCGCCGACTTCACCGGCAGTCGCGCTGCCGCACTGGCCCGGCCACCAACCGCGCCGCCCCGACGCGCCCGGCCGCCGCCGCCTTCGCCCATCCCGCCCCGTCCTCGCCCTCGCCTCCCGGAGCCAGATCCGGCCGCCCCCGCGGGAGTCCGACTGCTCCCCGGCCTCCCTCGCCGCGTCCAGGCCTCGCCGTCGCCGGAGAAGACAGATCCAGCCGCCCCCGTCGGAGTTGACTTTTTCCGCGAGGTTGATTTTTCCTCCAAGTCCCAAAAATTCCAGATCCAAGTGTTCCTGTTCTTGGCCTCGTAACTTTGCATCCGTAGCTCCGATTCATGCATATAGCACATCAAAATGTTCGCCTCAGAGAGTACATCATTTCATTCCATTGCATCATTTTCATTTAAGTTCATCTTGATGCCCGAAATGCTGTTAGAAGAGGGATACTTGAGTTAATTGTCAGATCTGCTACTCCATTTAGAGTTTTGTCATTTTTGCCATGATTATTGTGTGCATGATATGCCCTGATGCTCTACATATGTTTTGTTAAGGGGTTTGTCATCTTTCCAGAGGTGCAACCCATGTATTTTTGTGATGTATGTGGTGACTAGTGCAAGCTTGCCAAGTGAGGCACTTGGTAATTCTGATTTCAGGGACTTAGCAATTCCACTAAAGGAATTTTCGTGTTTCTCTCATGATGCCATATGTTCATGTTGTTTCCTAGTGATCCGTGCCTCTTTTGAGGATGATCAGTAAAGGAGTTTTGCTAATCTTGTAGTGCTCTATCCATCCGTGTCTTTGTTTGCAATTATGAAGCACCCTAGCTTGAGTCAATCGAGCTCTACTTTTGCTACTTTGTGAATCTGGACAGATTGTCAACTTGTTTGCAATTTTGCCGATGATGTTGTAGTTTATCCGTGCATGCTATGCTATTGTTCTTGCCATGTCTAGTTTGCATTTTGTGTGTTCTTGATAGATGTGTGCTTAGCTTATCATGACTTACACCGTAGTGAGTGCATCGAGCTCGTAAACATGCCTACTTGATTTATGTTTCAGCATGTGCCAGTTTTCACCAAGTCTGAAAACTGATTATGCTTTTGCTATGTTCACATGCTTGTTAGTATATTTTCTGATCCCTTTTGGCTCAAGGTCACTAAGGGACTTTTGTTAAGCTATTTGAGTAGCTCCATGCCATGTCTTACTTTGTCTTGTTCAGGTCCTGTAGCATGTTGCTTCCTTGCTCCGAAGAGTGCTACTTGGTCTGAAATTCCAGACAAGTGTTAATTTCACTAAGTCTGAGATCTGTTTACCATATGCATTTTTGCCATGCTTGTTTGAACCCGTTAATGGATGAATTGTGTAACACCCTCGATGCGACTATAGCTCCCACGTGTCGAGGCACGACTTAGAGACATAATCGCATTGAAGGCATATGTCGCAAGTTAGGCAATCTTCACAACATCCCATGTAATATGATAATAAAAGGGGAGATAACATAGTTGGCTTACACTCGCCACGTCAATCAAGTACATAAATAACATTACATCAACCAAACACTCATGGCCCGACTACGGCGCCAAAATAAAAGAGAACCCAACATGCGACAGCGGTCCCGTTCACCCCCAAGTGGGCACCACTACTGATCATCGGGAAAGGAAACATAGTAACGTTGAGAGTCTTCGTCGAACTCCCACTTGAGCTCATACGCGTCTCCTGGAGCGGAATCATCAGGCCCTGCATCTGGTGTAATAGTAATCTGTGAGCCACAGGGACTCAGCAATCTCGCACCGTCGCGATCAAAACAATTTAAGCTTATAGGAATGGCAAGGTAAATATAAGTGGAGCTGCAGCAAGCGACTAGCAAGTATGGTGGCTAACTTATTCGCAAAAGAGAGCGAGAAGAGGAGGCAAAGCGCGAGCGAGAAACTAGAGATCAACCTGCGCAAACATTACTCCAACACCGTGTCCACTTCCCGGACTCCGCCAAGAAGAGGCCATCACGGTAACACACTCGATTGATTCATTTTAATTAAGTTAAGGTTCAAGTTATCTACAACCGGACATTAACAAATTCCCATCTGCCCATAACCACGGGCGCGGCTTTCGAAAGTTCAGTCCTTGCAGGGGAGTCCCAACTTATCCCATTACAAGCTCTCACGGTCAACGAAGGAATAGACCTCCTCCCAAGACGTTCCGACCAGACTCGGTATCTCGGTTACTCAAGACACTTCGACAGGTTAAAACAAGACCAGCAACACCGCCCGAATGTGCCGACAAATCCCGATAGGAGCTGCACATATCTCTTTCTCAGGGCACACTCAGATGAGACTAGCTACGAGTAAAACCAACCCTCAAGTTTCTCCGAGGTGGCCCCGCAGGCAGTTCAGTTCGGAACAACACTCAGAGGGAGCACTGGCCCGGGGGGGTTAAAATAAGATGACCCTTGGGCTCCGGTAACCCAAGGAAAAAGAGGCTAGGTGGCGAATGGTAAAACCAAGGTTGGGCATTGCTGGAAAAGCTTTAATCAAGGCGAACTATCAAGGGGTTCCCATTATAACCCAACCGCGTAAGGAACGCAAAATCCGGGAACATAACACCGATATGACGGAAACTAGGGCGGCAAGAGTGGAACAAAACACTAGGCGAGAGGCCGAGCCTTCCACCCTTTACCAAGTATATAGATGCATTAAGATAGCAAGATAATATAATGATATCCCAACAAGTAAATAAATGTTCCAACAAGGAACGGCCTTCAATCTTCACCTACAACTAGCAACGCTATAAGAGGGGCTGAGCAAAGCGGTAACATAGCCAATCAACGGTTTGCTAGGACAATGGTGGGTTAGAGGTTTGACATGGCAATTTGGGAGGCTTGAAAGCAAGTGGTAGGCATCGTAGCAATGGCATAGCAAAAGAGCGAGCAAACTAGCATAGCAAAGATAGTAGTGATTTCGAGGGTATGATCATCTTGCCTGCACAGTTGTCAGAGTTGACTGGATCCTCCAAAGCAAACTCAACGGGCTCCTCGTTAGTGAACTCGTCTCCCGGCTCTACCCAAACAAGACAAACAAGCAACAAGGATACAATCAACCACGTGCAAGAACCCAAACAAGACGATGCGATGATGATATGCTATGCGGGATGCGATGCGGGATGCAAAATGCAAGATATGACAGAAAATGCATAAACCTGGCCTCAACTTGGAAAACCAAGTGTGCCACTGGAAAGATAAGATGAAATCGCTTGAAAACGATATAAAGAACGCCGGAATCGGAGTTATGGTTTGGAAATGGCAAGCGATTCAAATATGACACCGGTCTGCGATTTACAGCAAGTAGCCAACTAAATGCAATGAGATGAACATGCTACAGCAACCAAACAAGACAACAAAATACATGGAAGGGATGCACACAAGATGCTAAACAAAAGTCTAGCATTGAGCTACGGCCAATTCACCCATTAACAGGTTCAAACAAGCATGGCAAAAATGCATATGACAAACAGATCTCAGACTTAGTGAAATTAACACTTGTCTGGAATTTCAGATCAGGTAGCCCTCTTCGGAGCAACAAAACTACATGCTACAGGATTTGAACATGGCAAAGTAAAGCATGGAATGGAGCTACTCAAAGAGCTTAACAAAAGTCCCTTAGTGACCTTGAGCCAAAAAGGACCAGAAAATACAATTGCAAGCATGTGAACATAGCAAAAACATAATCAGTTTTCAGACTTAGTGAAAAACTGACACATGCTGAAATATAGCTCAAGTAGGCATGTTTACGAGCTCGATGCACTCACTACGGTGCAAGTCATGGCAAGACAAGCATACATCTATCAAGAAGGCAAAAAATTCAAGCTAGACATGGCAAGAACAATAGCATAGCATGCACGGATCAACTACAACATCATCGGCAAAATTGCAAACAAGTTGACAATCTGCCCAGATTCACAAAGTAGCAAAAGTAGAGCTCGATTGACTCAAACTAGGGTGCTCCATAATTGCAAACAAAGACATGGATGGATATAGAACTACAACATTAACAAAACATCCTTACTGATCATCCTCAAAAGAGGCATGGATCACTACGAAACAACAAGAACATATGGCATCATGAGATAAACAGCTCCAGGACTTAGTGAAATTACCAAGTCCCTGAAAACAGAATTAGCAAGTGCACCACCTTGCAAGCTTGCACAAGTCACCACACACATCACAAAAATACATGGGTTGCACCTCTGGAAAGATGACAAAACCCTTAACAAAACACATGTAGAGCAAATAGCATGCACACATTAATCATGGCAAAAATGACAAAAACCTAAATGAAGTAGCAGATCTGGCAATAATCTCAAGTAGCCCTCTTCTAATAGCATTTCGGGCATCAAGATGAACTCAAATGAAAATGATGCAATGGTACGAAATGATGTACTCTGTGAGATGAACATTTTGATATGCTATATGCATGAATCGGAGCTACGGATGCAAAGTTACGGAGCCACGAACAGGAGCACTTGGACTGAAAATATCAGGGACTTAGAGAAAATTCAACCTCCGAGATCTAGGGTTACTGTTCACGCACGCGAACCGAGAACTCCGGCGAGGCGGCGGCGGCTCCGCCGAGCTCGAAGAAGCGGCGCGGGCGAGCGGGCGCCGGCGAGGGGCGCGGGCCAGGGGCGGCGATGGCCGACGGCGGCGGCGCGACGGCGGGGCGTCGGTGGCGAGGGAGGTGGCGGCGCGGGCGGATCGGGCCGCGGGGGCCGGCTCCGGGCCTCCCGGCCCGCGGTGGCGGCGAGGTGGCGGGTGCCACGTGGCAGCTCCGGAGTGGCTGCGGGCGGCGGAGCGGACGCGTCCGGTCCGTCCGGACGTGTCCGGCGGCGGCGGAGGAGAAATCTAGGGTTTCGGGGAGGAAGGAGATCCGAATTTCGGGGGGTGTTTAAATAGGCATAGAGGGAGCTAGGAGAGTCCAAATGAGGTGCGGTTTTCGGCCACGCGATCGTGATCGAACGCTCTAGATGATGGAGCAGAGTTCGGTGGGTTTTGGGCCAAATTGAAGGGGTGTTGGGCTGCAACACACACGAGGCCTTTTCGGTCCCTCAGTTAACCGTTGGAGTATCAAACGAAGTCCAAATGATACGAAACTTGACAGGCGGTCTACCGGTAGAAAACCAAGGCCGCTTGGCAAGTCTTGGTCCCCACACACGAAAGAAAACTAGAAATGACCACCGGAGGAGAACGAAGCGCCGGAATGCAAAACGGACAACGGGGAAAATGCTCGAATGCATGAGACGAACACGTATGCAAATGCAATGCACATGATGACATGATATGAGATGCATGACAACGATAACAACACACGGAGACAAAGACCCGAACCCGAGAAAATAAATATAACTTAACGCCGGAAACGGCAAGAGTTGGAGTACAAATTGGGAAAGTTACATCCGGGGTGTTACAACACTCCACCACTACGAAAGGATCTCGTCCCGAGATCTAGGACTGAAAGAACGCCAGGGTACTCAGAACGGAGGTGATCCTCGCGTTCCCAGGTAGCTTCACGGTCGGAATGGTGTGACCACTTGACTTTGAGAAATTTGATTGACTTGTTGCGAGTCTTGCGTTCAGTCTCTTCAAGAATAGCAACTGGGTGCTCACGATAAGAGAGATCTTCTTGGAGCTCAATGTCCTCGAAGTTGACTGTGCGGTCAGGAGTCTTGAAGCACTTTCGAAGCTGAGAGACATGGAACACGTCATGAACATTTTCAAAGTTTGAAGGAAGCTCGAGTTGATAGGCGAGGTCGCCTCTTGCTGACAATCTTGAAAGGTCCCACGTATCTGGGGGCAAGCTTCCCTTTGATACCGAAGCGATGAGTACCTTTCATAGGAGAGACGCGGAGGTAAACATGATCTCCGATCTCGAAAGCCAAATCACGGTGCTTACTATCATAGTAGCTCTTCTGACGGGATTGGGCTGCTTTGAGGTTATCTCGAATGACTTTGCACATTTCCTCTGCCTCTGTGATTAAGTCATTACCCAAAAAGCTGACGTTCACCGGTTTCAGACCAGTTGAGAGGGGTACGACACTTCCTGCCATACAGGATTTCAAATGGGGCCTTGCCCGAAGTTGCTTGAAAACTGTTGTTGTAGGAGAATTCAGCATAAGGAAGACAATCCTCCCACTTCATGCCGAAGGAGATCACACAAGCCCTGAGCATATCTTCAAGAATCTGGTTGACACGCTCGACTTGACCGCTAGTTTGAGGATGGAAAGTTGTGCTGAAGCGGATGTTGGTGCCCATGGCCTTCTGAAAAGAATCCCAAAACTTCGAGGTAAAGATGCTGCCACGGTCTGAAGAGATCACTTGAGGAATACCGTGCAGAGAGACAATACGAGAGGTATAGAGTTCCGCCAATTGAGCTGCAGTGATCGACTCTTTGATAGGCAGAAAATGAGCCACTTTGGTGAGTTTGTCGATGACAACGAATATAGCATCATTGCCACGCTTGGACTTTGGAAACCCAGTCACGAAGTCCATTTCAATGTGGTCAAACTTCCATTCTGGAATGGCAAGAGGTTGGAGGAGACCTATTGGCCTTTGGTGTTCTGCCTTCACTCTTCTGCAGACATCACATTCATTCACGAATTGAGCAATCTCGCGCTTCATTCGAGTCCACCAATAAGCCTGCTTAAGGTCCTGATACATCTTCGTGCTCCCAGGGTGGATGGAGAGGAGAGAATTGTGAGCCTCGTTCATGATCACTTTACGGAGGTCACCTTTGGGTACAACAATACGATCCTCGAAGAAGAGAGTGTCCTTGTCATCAAGGCGGTAGCACTTGTACTTGGGTTGACTCTTGGCAATCCCAATCTTCACCTTTTTCACCATAGCATCAAGAAGCTGGGCTTGGCGAATCTGGTCTTCCAAGGTAGGAGAGACTTGAAGGTTGGCGAGGAAACCTTGAGGAACAACTTGCAGATTAAGTTTGCGGAAAGCTTCACAAAGCTCGGGTTGATAAGGCTTGAGAATCAGACTGTTGCAGTAAGCTTTCCTGCTCAATGCGTCAGCAATCACATTGGCCTTGCCTGGAGTATACTCGATACTCGGATTATACTCTTGAATCATTTCGACCCATCGAGTTTGCCTGAGGTTGAGATTAGGCTGAGTGAAGATGTACTTGAGACTCTTGTGATCAGTGAAAATGTCCACTTTTCTTCCCAATAGAAGATGTCTCCAAGTCAAAAGAGCATGCACAACTGCCGCCAACTCGAGATCATGAGTGGGGTAGTTCTTCTCATTAGGCTTCAACTGGCGAGAGGTATAAGCAACAACTTTCTTCTCTTGCATCAATACTGCGCCAAGACCTTGGAGAGAGGCATCACAAAAGACCTCGTACGGCTTGGATTCATCAGGCGGAGTCAGAACTGGAGCAGTGATCAATTTCTCTTTCAAAGTGTTGAAAGCAATGTCACACTCCGGAGACCAAACGTACTTGACGTGCTTCTGGAGAAGATTAGAGAGAGGCTTCGCGATCTTAGAAAAGTTTTCAACGAATCTTCGGCAATAGCTTGCGAGACCGAGAAAACTGCGGAGTTGCTTCACGTTCTGAGGAGGTTCCCAATTCACAATTGCAGACACCTTCTCAGGATTCACGGCAATGCCCTTGGCAGAGATGATATGACCAAGATAAAGAACCTCATCGAGCCAAAATTCACACTTGGAGAACTTGGCGTAGAACTGATGTTCCCTGAGCTTATCAAGAACCAAACGCAAGTGCTTGGCATGATCTTCCTTGTTCTTCGAGAAAACCAGAATGTCGTCGAGATAGACCAAAACGAAGTCATTGGTGTAGGCGTTGAAGATGAAGTTCATCATGCGAGAGAATGTCGGAGGAGCGTTGACGAGGCCAAAAGACATGACAGTGTATTCATATGAACCAAAGCTTGTCCTGAAAGCCGTCTTGGGAATATCTTGCTCACGGATACGAATCTGATGATAACCCATACGGAGATCAAGCTTGGAGAATACTTGGGCACCTTTGAGTTGTTCGAACAGCTCATTGATGTTGGGAAGTGGGTATTTGTTCTTGATGGTCTTCTTGTTCACTGGACGGTAATCAACACAAAGTCGGTCCGTTCCATCCTTCTTCTTCACAAAAAGAACACCACAACCCCACGGAGAAGAACTAGGCCGGATGAGACCCATTTTCTCTTGAATATCGAGTTGCTTCTTCAGCTCCTTCAACTCTTCAGGTCCGAGCTTGTAAGGACGTTTGCACACAGGTTTCGTGCCAGGCTCAAGATCAATAACGAATTCAACTGGCCGGTGCGGAGGCATTCCTGGAAGCTCTTCTGGAAAGACATCTTGATATTCGCAGACGACTGGAATTTGAGAGATGGCATCCAATTCACCCTTCTCATTGAGAGAAAACAGGCGGATAGAATTATCCCGAGCGGCAAAGACAATTACATCCTCAGACGAATGAGTCAGTTGGATCTGCCTAGCTGCATAATCAAGCTGAGCCTTGTGCTTAGAAAGCCAATCCATCCCGAGAATAAGATCAATATCCGAGTTACCAAGAACCATTGGAGAAGCCAGAAACTTGAAATCACCCATCAAGATAGAAATATCTGGAACCGTCAAACTAGAACTCAGACGCTTAGCCGGAGAGACAACTTGCATAGCTCTAGGTAAAGCCTTAGTACTAAAATTGTTCTCCGATGCAAATGGGAATGACATGAAGGAATGCGATGCACTAGAGTCAAAAAGTACTTCTGCGGGAGTATCATTAACAGGAAGGTTACCCATGATCACATCTAACGAATCCTCTGCCTGAGCTGCATTCATCAGGTTGACCTTGGCGTGCTTGGGGTTATGCTTGACCACAGCTGTACTTGCCGATCTGACAGGAGGAGGAAGAAGACGCCTCTGGTTGAAACACTTGTTGGCATAGTGACCCTTCTGTTGGCACTTGTTGCACGTGACCTCTGAAAGCGGATGGTGATACGGAGCACTCGATCTTGGAGCTTGAGACGAAGTCTTGTTCTGAAAGCCAGGGTTGGGTGGGTGGGAAGAACCACTGCCACCTTTGCTCTCCTGCTGATACGGCTGACAGAACGGAGGAGGAGGAAGCCAATACTTCTGCTGCTTGGCCACTTGAGTAGAGGAAGAAGGAGTAACATCTCTGACTCGCTTCTTGGAAGTATCACACCTCAACTGAGCAGCCTCTTGCTTCAGTGCCATGTTGTAGAACTCATCGTATCTCAATGGCTCGAAGAGAACAAGAGCTAGCTGAATTTCTTCTCTGAGACCACCCCTGAACTGGTATATCATGCTCTTCTCATCAGGGACGTCCTGCTTGGCAAACCGGGCGAGCTTCTGAAACAACTTGTTATAGTCGTAGATAGACAAAGAGCCTTGCTTCAGGTTGCGGAATTCCTCACGCTTGCTTTCAACCACGCTCTGGGGAATATGATGAGCTCGGAAATCTCGACGGAAATCATCCCAAGTGATAACACGTCCACCTCTGGAGTCCTTGTACTGCTGGAACCATTCTGCAGCTTGATCTTTGAGTTGGAAGGAAGCGAACTTGACAAAGTCCTCAGGCCTGACGTTACTGCACTCGAAATGCTTGCACAGATCCACAAGCCAATCGTCAGCATCGGTTGCCTCAACACAATTGCTGAAAGTCTTTGGCCCGTTAGCAAGGAACTGGTTGAGTGTAGCAAAGTGATTCTGATTGCTGCCTTGATTCCCTTGGTTGCCTTGATTGCGCTCTTGAAGAATTTGCATGATCAACTGTGTGTTTGCATTGGTTGCGGCCATCACAGCTTGCCATGCCTCTGGAGGAGGTGGAGGTGGTGGCGGATCAGGATTCGGAGTCGTGCGCGTTGGAGGAGCCATCCTGAAGAGGTTGACCACCATTAGCACATTGACAGACAAATATTGAAGCTGAATCCAACGGAATGAAAATTGCAACATATAGTCTTCACATCCGAACAAAATGAACGAATGCATTCCTCTTGAAATGGTCACATATCCATAAATTGAGAAGCCACGTAGAATTAAGGTAGAGAAATAAATCAACAAGGTACGGATCAAGAACGAATAATCGGTAAGAAATCCCAATCTCAAACCAATATCCGTGGAAGAAGAACTAGAGCTACTAGAATTCCCACCTATGAAACTCCCGAACCTTTCCGGTTATGCAATCAGGTGTTGGGGATACAGGGGAAGCATAATATCTCACCCAAACTAGCAAATCCTACATCCAGCTGTATCCATCCTTCAACACATAACCAAGAAACCTTCGGAAACCATCTACCTCAACCTTCGAAAAGCATCCGTTATACAAGTTATGGCGATACTCCCGAACTCCCGCCCCAGTACTGGGTGGCGTCGAGGTTATCTCACCAACGAACTGCATAAAAGAGATTTTCGATGTCGGCGTACTAGACTCAGGTATTCCAGAACTGCAACGATAAAATTATGATGACAACACCTCAGAGCTCAACTCCCCGGGACACTTCCACTAAACCCCTGACAGGAGGCACCAAGACAATGTTCTCATCATAAAACCATCGGAACGATTCCAAGATACCCGCGTGATCCTAAAATTTTTTTAGTGAAATTTGAGAAGAGAAGAGTCAAAACTCTACGTCAGGATGCCTTACCAGAGCGATGAGGAGACTGGGAAGTAAAAAGAATTCCTAAACTCTCCGATATATAATTCCTAAATGACTCAAAACATTTTTCTAGACACAACTCGGCCGCTAAAAACGATCAAGCAATGGGGCTCCTAAGGTCGGGGAAGGCTCTGATTACCAACTTGTAACACCCTCGATGCGACTATAGCTCCCACGTGTCGAGGCACGACTTAGAGACATAATCGCATTGAAGGCATATGTCGCAAGTTAGGCAATCTTCACAACATCCCATGTAATATAATAATAAAGGGGAGATAACATAGTTGGCTTACACTCGCCACGTCAATCAAGTACATAAATAACATTACATCATCCAAACACTCATGGCCCGACTACGGCGCCAAAATAAAAGAGAACCCAACATGCGACACGGTCCCGTTCACCCCCAACTGGGCACCACTACTGATCATCGGGAAAGGAAACATAGTAACGTTGAGAGTCTTCGTCGAACTCCCACTTGAGCTCATACGCGTCTCCTGGAGTGGAATCAACAGGCCCTGCATCTGGTGTAATAGTAATCTGTGAGCCACAGGGACTCAGAAATCTCGCACCCTCGCGATCAAGACTATTTAAGCTTATAGGTAAGGCAAGGTAAATATAGTGGAGCTGCAGCAAGCGACTAGCAAGTATGGTGGCTAACTTATTCGCAAAAGAGAGCGAGAAGAGGAGGCAAAGCGCGAGCGAGAAACTAGAGAGCAACCTGCGCAAACATTACTCCAACATCGTGTCCACTTCCCGGACTCCGCCGAGAAGAGGCCATCATGGTAACACACTCGGTTGATTCATTTTAATTAAGTTAAGGTTCAAGTTATCTACAACCGGACATTAACAAATTCCCATCTGCCCATAACCGCGGGCATGGCTTTCGAAAGTTCAGTCCCTGCAGGGGAGTCCCAACTTAGCCCATGACAAGCTCTCACGGTCAACAAAGGAATAGACCTCCTCCCATGACGTTCCGATCAGACTCGGTATCTCGGTTACTCAAGACACTTCGACCGGTTAAAACAAGACCAGCAACACCGCCCGAATGTGCCGACAAATCCCGATAGGAGCTGCACATATCTCTTTCTCAGGGCACACTCAGATGAGACTAGCTACGAGTAAAACAAACCCTCAAGTTTCCTCGAGGTGGCCCCGCAGGCAGCTCAGTTCGGACCAACACTCAGAGGGAGCACTGGCCCGGGGGGGGGGGTTAAAATAAGATGACCCTTGGGCTCCGGTAACCCAAGGGAAAAAGAGGCTAGGTGGTGAATGGTAAAACAAAGGTTGGGCATTGCTGGAAAAGCTTTAATCAAGGCGAACTATCAAGGGGTTCCCATTATAACCCAACCGCGTAAGGAACGCAAAATCCGAGAACATAACACCGATATGACGGAAACTAGGGCGGCAAGAGTGGAACAAAACACTAGGCGAGAGGCCGAGCCTTCCACCCTTTACCAAGTATATAGATGCATTAAGATAACAAGCAATATAATGATATCCCAACAAGTAAATAAATGTTCCAACAAGGAACGGCCTCCAATCTTCACCTGCAACTAGCAACGCTATAAGAGGGGCTGAGCAAAGCGGTAACATAGCCAATCAACGGTTTGCTAGGACAATGGTGGGTTAGAGGTTTGACATGGCAATTTGGGAGGCTTGAAAGCAAGTGGTAGGCATCGTAGCAATGGCATAGCAAAAGAGCGAGCAAACTAGCATAGCAAAGATAGTAGTGATTTCGAGGGTATGATCATCTTGCCTGCACAGTTGTCAGAGTTGACTGGATCCTCAAAAGCAAACTCAGCGGGTCCTCGTTAGCGAACTCGTCTGCCGGCTCTACCCAAACAAGACAAACAAGCAACAAGGATACAATCAACCACGTGCAAGACCAAACAAACGATGCGATGATGATATGCTATGCGGGATGCGATGCGGGATGCAAAATGCAAGATATGACAGAAAATGCATGAACCTGGCCTCAACTTGGAAAACCAAGTGTGCCACTGGAAAGATGAGATGAAATCGCTTGAAAACGATATAAATAACGCCGGAATCGGAGTTACGGTTTGGAAATGGCAAGCGATTCAAATATGACACCGGTCTGCGATTTACAGCAAGTAGCCAACTAAATGCAATGAGATGAACATGCTACAGCAACCAAACAAGACAAAAAATACATGGCAGGGATGCACACAAGATGCTTAACAAAAGTCTTGCACTGAGCTACGCCCAATTCACCCATTAACAGGTTCAAACAAGCATGGCAAAAATGCATATGACAAACAGATCTCAGACTTAGTGAAATTAACACTTGTTTGGAATTTCAGATCAGGTAGCCCTCTTCGGAGCAACAAAACTACATGCTACAGGATTTGAACATGGAAAAGTAACGCATGGCATGGAGATACTCAAAGAGCTTAACAAAAGTCCCTTAGTGACCTTGAGCCAAAAAGGACCAGAAAATACAATTGCAAGCATGTGAACATAGCAAAAACATAATCAGTTTTCAGACTTAGTGAAAAACTGACACATGCTGAAATATAGCTCAAGTAGGCATGTTTACGAGCTCGATGCACTCACTACGGTGCAAGTCATGGCAAGACAAGCATACATCTATCAAGAAGGCACGAAATGCAAGCTAGACATGGCAAGAACAATAGCATAGCATGCACGGATCAACTACAACATCATCGGCAAAATTGCAAACAAGTTGACAATCTGCCCAGATTCACAAAGTAGCAAAAGTAGAGCTCGATTGACTCAAGCTAGGGTGCTCCATAATTGCAAACAAAGACATGGATGGATATAGAACTACAAGTTAACAAAACATCCTTACTGATCATCCTCAAAAGAGGCACGGATCACTACGAAACAACAAGAACATATGGCATCATGAGATAAACAGCTCCAGGACTGTTTCGGGGTGCCACGTGGCGGCTCCGGAGTGGCTGCGGGCGGCGGAGCGGACGCGTCCGGTCCGTCTGGACCTGTCCGGCGGCGGGGGAGGAGAAATCTAGGGTTTCGGGGAGGAAGGAGATCCGAATTTCGGGGGGGGGGTAGTTTAAATAGGCATAGAGGGAGCTAGGAGAGTCCAAATGAGGTGCAGTTTTTGGCCACGCGATTGTGATCGAATGCTCTAGATGGTGGATCAGAGTTTGGTGGGTTTTGGGCCAAATTGAAGGGGTGTTGGGCTGCAACACACACGAGGCCTTTTCGGTCCCTCAGTTAACCGTTGGAGTATCAAACGAAGTCCAAATGATACGAAACTTGACAGGCGGTCTACCGGTAGTAAACCAAGGCCGCTTGGCAAGTCTCGGTCCAATCCGGAAATGTTTAATCCCCACACACGAAACAAAACTAGAAATGACCACGGAGGAGAACGAAGCGCCGGAATGCAAAACGGACAATGGGGAAAATGCTCGAATGCATGAGACGAACACGTATGAAAATGCAATACACATGATGACATGATATGAGATGCGTGACAACGATAACAACACACGGAGACAAAGACCCGAACCCGAGAAAATAAATATAACTTAACGCCGAAAACGGCAAGAGTTGGAGTACAAATTGGGAAAGTTACATCCGGGGTGTTACAAATTGGCCGTAGCTCAGTGCTAGAATTTTGTTAAGCATCTTGAATGCATCCCTGCCATGTATTTTGTGCCATGTTTGGTGTTGTAGCATGTTCATCTTCGTTGCATTTAGATGGCTACTTGCTGTAAATCGCAGACCGGTGTCATATTTGAATCGCTTGCCATTTCCAAACCGTAACTCCGATTCCGGCGTTCTTTATATCGTTTTCAAGCGATTTCATCTCATCTTTCCAGTGGCACACTTGGATTCCAAGTTGAGGCCAGGTTCATGCATCCTGTCATCTTGCATATGCATCCCGCATCGCATCCCGCATAGCATATCATCATTGCATCATATTGTTTGATCCTTGCACGTGGTTGATTGTGTCCTTGTTGCTTGTTTGTCTTGTTTGGGTAGAGCCGGGAGACGAGTTCGCTAACGAGGAGCCCGTTGAGTTTGCTTTCGAGGATCCAGTCAACTCTGACAACTTTGCAGGCAAGATGATCATACCCTCGAAATCACTACTATCTTTGCTATGCTAGTTTGCTCGCTCTTTTGCTATGCCAATGCTACGATGCCTACCACTTGCTTTCAAGCCTCCCAAATTGCCATGTCAAACCTCTAACCCACCATGTCCTAGCAAACCGTTGATTGGCTATGTTACCGCTTTGCTCAGCCCCTCTTATAGCGTTGCTAGTTGCAGGTGAAGATTGGAGGCCGTTCCTTGTTGGAACATTTATTTACTTGTTGGGATATCATTATATTGCCATGTTATCTTAATGCATCTATATACTTGGTAAAGGGTGGAAGGCTCGGCCTCTCGCCTAGTGTTTTGTTCCACTCTTGCCGCCCTAGTTTCCGTCATATCGGTGTTATGTTCCCGGATTTTGCGTTCCTTACGCGGTTGGGTTATAATGGGAACCCCTTGATAGTTCGCCTTGATTAAAGCTTTTCCAGCAATGCCCAACCTTGGTTTTACCATTTGCCACCTAGCCTCTTTTCCCTTGGGTTTCCAGAGCCCGAGGGTCATCTTATTTTAGCACCCCCCCCCCCGGGCCAGTGCTCCTCTGAGTGTTGGTCCGAACCAGCAGCCTGCGGGGCCACCTCGGGGAAACTCGAGGGTTGGTTTTACTCGTAGCTTGACCTATCTGAGTGTGCCCTGAGAACGAGATATGTGCAGCTCCTATCGGGATTTGTCGGCACATTCGGGCGGTGTTGCTGGTCTTGTTTTAACCTGTCGAAGTGTCTTGAAGAACCGAGATACCGAGTCTGATCGGAACGTCTTGGGAGGAGGTCTATTCCTTCGTTGACCGTGAGAGCTTGTCATGGGCTAAGTTGGGACTCCCCTGCAGGGATTTGAACTTTCGAAAGCCGTGCCCGCGGTTATGGGCAGATGGGAATTTGTTAATGTCCGGTTGTAGATAACTTGAACCTTAACTTAATTAAAATGAATCAACTGAGTGTGTTACCGTGATGGCCTCTTCTCGGCGGAGTTCGGGAAGTGGACACGGTGTTGGAGTAATGTTTGCGCAGGTTGCTCTCTAGTTTCTCGCTCGCGCTTTGCCTCCTCTTCTCGCTCTCTTTTGCGAATAAGTTAGCCACCATACTTGCTAGTCGCTTGCTGCAGCTCCACTATATTTACCTTGCCTTACCTATAAGCTTAAATAGTCTTGATCGCGAGGGTGCGAGATTGCTGAGTCCCTGTGGCTCACAGATTACTATTACACCAGATGCAGGGCCTGATGATTCCGCTCCAGGAGACGCGCTTGAGCTCAAGTGGGAGTTCGACGAGGACTCTCAACGTTACTATGTTTCCTTTCCTGATGATCAGTAGTGGTGCCCAGTTGGGGGTGATCAGGACCGTGTCGCATGTTGGGTTATCTTTTATTTTGGCGCCGTAGTCGGGCCATGAGTGTTTGGATGATGTAATGTTATTTATGTACTTGATTGACGTGGCGAGTGTAAGCCAACTATGTTATCTCCCCTTTATTATTATATTACATGGGATGTTGTGAAGATTGCCTAACTTGCGACATATGCCTTCAATGCGATTATGTCTCTAAGTCGTGCCTCGACACGTGGGAGCTATAGTCGCATCGAGGGTGTTACAAGTTGGTAATCAGAGCCTTCCCCGACCTTAGGAGCCCCATTGCTTGATCGTTTTTAGCAGCCGAGTTGTGTCTAGAAAAATGTTTTGAGTCATTTAGGAATTATATATCGGAGAGTTTAGGAATTCTTTTTACTTCCCAGTCTCCTCATCGCTCTGGTAAGGCATCCTGACGTAGAGTTTTGACTCTTCTCTTCTCAAATTTCACTAAAAAATTTTAGGATCACGCGGGTATCTTGGAATCGTTCCGATGGTTTTATGATGAGAACATTGTCTTGGTGCCTCTTGTCAGGGGTTTAGTGGAAGTGTCCCGGGGAGTTGAGCTCTGACGTGTTGTCATCATAATTTTATCGTTGCAATTCTGGAATACCTGAGTTTAGTACGCCGACATCGAAAATCTCTTTTATGCAGTTCGTTGGTGAGATAACCTCGACGCCACCCAGTACTGGGGCGGGAGTTCGGGAGTATCGCCATAACTTGTATAACGGATGCTTTTCGAAGGTTGAGGTAGATGGTTTCCGAAGTTTTCTCGGTTATGTGTTGAAGGATGGATACAGCTGGATGTAGGATTTGCTAGATTTGGGTGAGATATTATGCTTCCCCTGTATCCCCAACACCTGATTGCATAACCGGAAAGGTTCGGGAGTTTCATAGGTGGGAATTCTTGTAGCTCTAGTTCTTCTTCCACGGATATTGGTTTGAGATTGGGATTTCTTACCGATTATTCGTTCTTGATCCGTACCTTGTTGATTTATTTCTCTACCTTAATTCTACGTGGCTTCTCAATTTATGGATATGTGACCATTTCAAGAGGAATGCATTCGTTCATTTTGTTCGGATGTGAAGACTATATGTTGCAATTTTCATTCCGTTGGATTCAGCTTCAATATTTGTCTGTCAATGTGCTAATGGTGGTCAACCTCTTCAGGATGGCTCCTCCAACGCGCACGACTCCGAATCCTGATCCGCCACCACCTCCACCTCCTCCGGAGGCATGGCAAGCTGTGATGGCCGCAACCAATGCAAACACACAGTTGATCATGCAAATTCTTCAAGAGCGCAATCAAGGCAACTAAGGGAATCAAGGCAACAATCAGAATCACTTTGCTACACTCAACCAGTTCCTTGCTAATGGGCCAAAGACTTTCAGCAATTGTGTTGAGGCAACCGATGCTGACGATTGGCTTGTGGATCTGTGCAAGCATTTCGAGTGCAGTAACGTCAGGCCTGAGGACTTTGTCAAGTTCGCTTCCTTCCAACTCAAAGATCAAGCTGCAGAATGGTTCCAGCAGTACAAGGATTCCAGAGGTGGACGTGTTATCACTTGGGATGAATTCCGTCAAGATTTCCGAGCTCATCATATTCCCTCAGAGCGTGGTTGAAAGCAAGCGTGAGGAATTCCGCAACCTGAAGCAAGGCTCTTTGTCTGTCTATGACTACAACAAGTTGTTCCAGAAGCTCGCCCGCTTTGCCAAGCAGGACGTCCCTGATGAGAAGAGCATGATATACCAGTTCAGGGGTGGTCTCAGAGAAGAAATTCAGCTAGCTCTTGTTCTCTTTGAGCCCTTGAGGTACGATGAGTTCTACAACATGGCACTGAAGCAAGAGGCTGCTCAGTTGAGGTGTGATGCTTCCAAGAAGCGAGTCAGAGATGTTACTCCTTCTTCCTCTACTCAAGTGGCCAAGCAGCAGAAGTATTGGCTTCCTCCTCCTCCGTTCCGTCAGCCGTATCAGCAGAAGAGCAAAGGTGGCAGTGGTTCTTCCCACCCACCCAACCCTGGCTTTCAGAACAAGACTTCGTCTCAAGCTCCAAGAATCGAGTGCTCCGTACCACCGTCCGCTTTCAGAGGTCACGTGCAACAAGTGTCAATAGAAGGGTCACTATGCCAACAAGTGTTTCAAACCAGAGGCGTCTTCCTCCTCCTCCTCCTGTCAGATCGGCAAGTACAGATGTGGTCAAGCATAACCCCAAGCACGCCAAGGTCAACTTGATGAACGCAGCTCAGGCAGAGGACTCATCAGATGTCATCATGGGTAACCTTCCTGTTAATGATATTCCTGCAAGAGTTCTTTTTGACACTGGTGCATCGCATTGTTTCATGTCAAGCCATTTTTTACCAAGCATGAGTTTGTTTCTCTCATTTGGGTAAACAAATGGATATCGTTTCTCCTGGCAACGTTTGAGTGCAAGTTTTGGAGGTGCCATATGTTACTATCACATTGGGCGAGTACAATTCCTTCTTCCCCAATGGTTCTTGGCAACTCGGATATTGATCTTATTCTCGGAATGGATTGGCTTTCTAAGCACAAGGCTCATCTTGATTGTGCAGCCAGGCAGATTCAATTGACTCATTCGTCTGAGGATGTAATTGTCTTTGCCGCTCGTGATGATACCATCCGTCTGTTTTCTCTCAATGAGAAGGGTGAACTGGATGCTATCTCGCAAATTCCAGTCGTTTGCGAATATCAAGACGTCTTTCCAGAAGAGCTTCCAGGAATGCCTCCGCACCGGCCAGTTGAATTCGTTATTGATCTTGAGCCTGGCACGGAACCTGTGTGCAAGCGTCCTTACAAGCTCGGACCTGAAGAGTTGAAGGAGCTGAAGAAGCAACTCGATATTCAAGAGAAAATGGGTCTCATCCGGCCTAGTTCTTCTCCGTGGGGTTGTGGTGTTCTTTTTGTGAAGAAGAAGGATGGAACGGACCGACTTTGTGTTGATTACCGTCCATTGAACAAGAAGACCATCAAGAACAAATACCCACTTCCCAACATCAATGAGCTGTTCGAACAACTCAAAGGTGCCCAAGTATTCTCCAAGCTTGATCTCCGTATGGGTTATCATCAGATTCGAATCCGTGAGCAAGATATTCCCAAGACGGCTTTCAGGACAAGCTATGGTTCATATGAATACACTGTCATGTCTTTTGGCCTCGTCAACGCTCCTCCGACTTTCTCTCGCATGATGAACTTCATCTTCAACGCCTACACCAATGACTTCGTTTTGGTCTATCTCGACGACATTCTGGTTTTCTCGAAGAACAAGGAAGATCATGCCAAGCACTTGCGTTTGGTACTCGATAAGCTCAGGGAACACAGTTCTACGCCAAGTTCTCCAAGTGCGAATTTTGGCTCGATGAGGTTCTTTATCTTGGTCATATCATCTCTGCCAAGGGCATTGCCGTGAATCCTGAGAAGGTGTCTGCAATTGTGAATTGGGAACCTCCTCAGAACGTGAAGCAACTCCGTAGCTTCCTCGGTCTCGCAAGCTATTGCCGAAGATTCGTTGAAAACTTTTCTAAGATCGCGAAGCCTCTCTCTAATCTTCTCCAGAAGCACGTCAAGTACGTTTGGTCTCCGGAGTGTGACATTGCTTTCAACACTTTGAAAGAGAAATTGATCACTGCTCCAGTTCTGACTCCGCCTGATGAATCCAAGCCGTACGAGGTCTTTTGTGATGCCTCTCTCCAAGGTCTTGGCGCAGTATTGATGCAAGAGAAGAAAGTTGTTGCTTATACCTCTCGCCAGTTGAAGCCTAATGAGAAGAACTACCCCACTCATGATCTCGAGTTGGCGGCAGTTGTGCATGCTCTTTTGACTTGGAGACATCTTCTATTGGGAAGAAAAGTGGACATTTTCACTGATCACAAGAGTCTCAAGTACATCTTCACTCAGCCTAATCTCAACCTCAGGCAAACTCGATGGGTCGAAATGATTCAAGAGTATAATCCGAGTATCGAGTATACTCCAGGCAAGGCCAATGTGATTGCTGACGCATTGAGCAGGAAAGGCTTATTGCAACAGTCTGATTCTCAAGCCTTATCAACCCGAGCTTTGTGAAGCTTTCCGCAAACTTAATCTGCAAGTTGTTCCTCAAGGTTTCCTCGCCAACCTTCAAGTCTCTCCTACCTTGGAAGACCAGATTCGCCAAGCCCAGCTTCTTGATGCTATGGTGAAAAAGGTGAAGATTGGGATTGCCAAGAGTCAACCCAAGTACAAGTGCTACCGCCTTGATGACAAGGATACTCTCTTCTTCGAGGATCGTATTGTTGTGCCCAAAGGTGACCTTCGTAAAGTGATCATGAACGAGGCTCACAATTCTCTCCTCTCCATCCACCCTGGGAGCACGAAGATGTATCAGGACCTCAAGCAGGCTTATTGGTGGACTCGAATGAAGCGCGAGATTGCTCAATTCGTGAATGAATGTGATGTCTGCAGAAGAGTGAAGGCAGAACACCAAAGGCCAGCTGGTCTCCTCCAACCTCTTGCCATTCCAGAATGGAAGTTTGACCACATTGAATGGACTTCGTGACTGGGTTTCCAAAGTCCAAGCGTGGCAATGATGCTATATTCGTTGTCATCGACAAACTCACCAAAGTGGCTCACTTTCTGCCTATCAAAGAGTCGATCACTGCAGCTCAATTGGCGGAACTCTATACCTCTCGAATTGTCTCTCTGCACGGTATTCCACAAGTGATCTCTTCAGACCGTGGCAGCATCTTTACCTCCAAGTTTTGGGATTCTTTTCAGAAGGCCATGGGCACCAACATCCGCTTCAGCACAGCTTTCCATCCTCAAACTAGCGGTCAAGTCGAGCGTGTCAACCAGATTCTTGAAGATATGCTCAGGGCTTGTGTGATCTCCTTCGGCATGAAGTGGGAGGATTGTCTTCCTTATGCTGAATTCTCCTACAACAACAGTTTTCAAGCAAGTTCGGGCAAGGCCCCATTTGAAATTCTGTATGGCAGGAAGTGCCGTACCCCTCTCAACTGGTCTGAAACCGGTGAACGTCAGCTTTTGGGTAATGACTTAATCACAGAGGCAGAAGAAATGTGCAAAGTCATTCGTGATAACCTCAAAGCAGCCCAATCCCGCCAGAAGAGCTACTATGATAGTAAGCACCGTGATTTGGCTTTCGAGATCGGAGATCATGTTTACCTCCGCGTCTCTCCTATGAAAGGTACTCGTCGCTTCGGTATCAAAGGGAAGCTTGCCCCTAGATACGTGGGACCTTTCAAGATTGTCAGCAAGAGAGGCGATCTCGCCTATCAACTCGAGCTTCCTTCAAACTTTGCAAATGTTCATGATGTGTTCCATGTCTCTCAGCTCCGAAAGTGCTTCAAGACTCCTGACCGCACCGTCAACTTCGAGGACATTGAGCTCCAAGAAGATCTCTCTTATCGTGAGCACCCAGTTGCTATTCTTGAAGAGACTGAACGCAAGACTCGCAACAAGTCAATCAAATTTCTCAAAGTCAAGTGGTCACACCATTCCGACCGTGAAGCTACCTGGGAACGCGAGGATCACCTCCGTTCTGAGTACCCGGCGTTCTTTCAGTCCTAGATCTCGGGACGAGATCCTTTCGTAGTGGTGGAGTGTTGTAACACCCCGGATGTAACTTTCCCAATTTGTACTCCAACTCTTGCCGTTTCCGGCGTTAAGTTATTTTATTTTCTCGGGTTCGGGTTTTTGTCTCCGTGTGTTGTTATCATTGTCATGCATCTCATATCATGTCATCATGTGCATTGCATTTGCATACGTGTTCATCTCATGCATTCGAGCATTTTCCCCGTTGTCCGTTTTGCATTCCGGCGCTTCGTTCTCCTCCGGTGGTCATTTCTAGCTTTCTTTCGTGTGTGGGGATTAAACATTTCCGGATTGGACCGAGACTTGCCAAGCGGCCTTGGTTTACTACCGGTAGACCGCCTGTCAAGTTTCGTATCATTTGGACTTCGTTTGATACTCCAACGGTTAACCGAGGGACCGAAAAGGCCTCGTGTGTGTTGCAGCCCAACACCCCTCCAATTTGGCCCAAAACCCCACCTAATCCTTCTCCCATCATCTAGATTCGTTCGATCAGGATCGCGTGGCCAAAAACCGCACCTCATTTGGAATCTCCTAGCTCCATCTATGCCTATAAATAGGTCCTCCTCGAAAAATCCGGATCCCCCTCCCCAAACCCTAGATCCATCCTCCGCGCGCCGGACATGTCCGCCGGCCGGACACCGCTGCCACCCCGCTGCCACGTGGCCCTGCCCCGCCCGCCGCTCCACCGCGCGCCACCGCGCCCCGGGCCGCCGGCCCCCCCGCCGGCCGCCGTCGCCTCGCAGCCGCCCACTCCCGCGGCGCCCTCGCGCCTCGCCGCCGGCGACTCCGCCGTCCGCCGCCCGCCGCCCCCGCCCCGCCGCACGCGCCGCGGCGCCGCCGCCCTCGCCTCGGCTCCGGAGGCCAGTCGGCCCCCCATCGCGGAGTCCGACCACTCCCGGCCCACCTCGCGCGTCGGCCTCGCCGTGCCGGAGAAACAGATCGGCGCCCCGTGCGGAGTTGACTTTTCCGCGAGGTTGATTTTTTTCTCCAAGGCCAGAAATTCCAGATCAAGTGCCTCCTCGGTTCTTGGCCTCGTAACTTTGCATCCGTAGCTCCGATTCATGCATATAGGCATATCAAATGTTTCGCCTCAGAGAGTACATCATTAATTCCATTTGCATCGATTTTTCATTTGAGTTCATCTTTGCATGCCCGAAATGCCTGTTAGAAGAGGGTTACTTGAGTTAATTTGTCAGATCTGCTACTCCATTTTAGAGTTTTTGTCATTTTGCCATGATTATGTGTGCATGATATGTCTGATGCTCTACATATGTTTTTGTTAAGGGGTTTGTCATCTTTCCAGAGGTGCAACCATGTATTTTTGTGATGTGTGTGGTGACTAGTGCAAGCTTGCAAGTGAGGCACTTGGTAATTCTGATTTCAGGGACTTAGCAATTCCACTGAAGGAATTTTCATGTTTATCTCATGATGCCATATGTTCATGTTGTTTCCTAGTGATCCGTGCCTCTTTTGAGGATGATCAGTAAAGGAGTTTTGCTAATCTTGTAGTGCTCTATCCATCCATGTCTATGTTTGCAATTATGGAGCACCCTAGCTTGAGTCAATCGAGCTCTACTTTTGCTACTTTGTGACTCTGGGCAGATTGTCAACTTGTTTGCAATTTTGCCGATGATGTTGTAGTTGATCCGTGCATGTTATGCTATTGTTCTTGCCATGTCTAGTTTGCATTATGTGTGTTCTTGATAGATGTGTGCTTAGCTTATCATGACTTGCACCGTAGTGAGTGCATCGAGCTCGTAAACATGCCTACTTGATTTATGTTTCAGCATGTGCCAGTCACCAAGTCTGAAAACTGATTATGCTTTTGCTATGTTCACATGCTTGTTAGTATATTTTCTGATCCCTTTTGGCTCAAGGTCATTAAGGGACTTTTGTTAAGCTATTTGAGTAGCTCCATACCATGTCTTACTTTGTCTTGTTCAGGTCCTGTAGCATGTTGTTTCGTTGCTCCGAAGAATGCTACTTGGTCTGAAATTCCAGACAAGTGTTAATTTCACTAATTCTGAGATCTGTTTACCATATGCATTTTTGCCATGCTTGTTTGAACCCGTTAATGGATGAATTGGCCGTAGCTCAGTGCTAGACTTTTGTTAAGCATCTTGAATGCATCCCTTCCATGTATTTTCATGCCATGTTTGAGTTCTATAGCATGTTCATTTCGTTGCATTTAGATGGCTACTTGCTGTAATCGCAGACTGGTGTCATATTTGAATCGCTTGCCATTTCCAAACCGTAACTCCGATTCCGGCGTTCTTTATATCGTTTTCAAGCGATTTCATCTCATCTTTCCAATGGCACACTTGGATTCCCAAGTTGAGGCCAGGTTCATGCATCCCTTGTCAACTCTTGCATATGCATCCCGCATCGCATCCCGCATAGCATATCATCATTGCACCATATTGTTTGATCCTTGCACGTGGTTGATTGTGTCCTTGTTGCTTGTTTGTCTTGTTTGGGTAGAGCCGGGAGATGAGTTCGCTAACGAGGAGCCCGTTGAGTTTGCTTTCGAGGATCCAGTCAACTCTGACAACTTTGCAGGCAAGATGATCATACCCTCGAAATCACTACTATCTTTGCTATGCTAGTGTGCTCGCTCTTTTGCTATGCCAATGCTACGATGCCTACCATTTGCTTTCAAGCCTCCCAAATTGCCATGTCAAACCTCTAACCCTTCATGTCCTAGCAAACCGTTGATTGGCTATGTTACCGCTTTGCTCAGCCCCTCTTATAGCGTTGCTAGTTGCAGATTTATTTACTTGTTGGGATATCATTATATTGCCATGTTATCTTAATGCATCTATATACTTGGTAAAGGGTGGAAGGCTCGGCCTCTCGCCTAGTGTTTTGTTCCACTCTTGCCGCCCTAGTTTCCATCATATCGGTGTTATGGTCCCGGATTTTGCGTTCCTTACGCGGTTGGGTTATAATGGGAACCCCTTGATAGTTCACCTTGATTAAATCTTTTCCAGCAATGCCCAACCTTGGTTTTACCATTTGCCACCTAGCCTCTTTTCCCTTGGGTTACCAAAGCCCGAGGGTCATCTTGTTTTAACCCCCCCCCCCAGGCTAGTGCTCCTCTGAGTGTTGGTCCGAACCAGGCAGCCTGCGGGGCCACCTCGGGGAAACTCGAGGGTTGGTTTTACTCGTAGCTTGACCTATCTGAGTGTGCCCTGAGAACGAGATATGTGCAGCTCCTATCGGGATTTGTCGGCACATTCGGGTGGTGTTGCTGGTCTTGTTTTAACCTGTCGAAATGTCTTGAAGAACCGAGGTACCGAGTCTGATCGGAACGTCTCGAGAGGAGGTCTATTCCTTCGTTGACCGTGAGAGCTTGTCATGGGCTAAGTTGGGACTCCCCTGCAGGGATTTGAACTTTTGAAAGTCGTGCCCGCGGTTATGGGCAGATGGGAATTTGTTAATGTCCGGTTGTAGATAACTTGAACCTTAACTTAAATTAAAATGAATCAACTGAGTGTGTTACCGTGATGGCCTCTTCTCGGCGGAGTCCGGGATGTGGACACGGTGTTGGAGTAATGTTTGCGCAAGTTGCTCTCTAGTTTCTCGCTCGTGCTTTGCCTCCTCTACTCTCTCTCTTTTGCGGATAAGTTAGCCACCATACTTGCTAGTCGCTTGCTGCAGCTCCACATATATTTACCTTACCCTACCTACTAAGCTTAAATAGGCTTGATCGCGAGGGTGCGAGATTGCTGAGTCCATGTGGCTCACAGATTACTATTACACCAGATGCAGGTCCAGATGATTCCGCACCAGGTGATGTGCTCGAGATCAAGTGGGAGTTCGACGAGGACTCTCAACGTTACTATGTTTCTTTTCCTGATGATCAGTAGTGGTGCCCTATTGGGGGTGATCGGGACCATGTCCCATGTTGGGTTATCTTTTATTTTGGCGCCGTAGTCGGGCCATGAGTGTTTGGATGATGTATGTTATTTGTGTACTTGATTGACGTGGCGAGTGTAAGCCAACTATGTTATCCCTTTTCATTATCTATGTTACATGGGATGTTTGTGATGATTGCCTGACTTGCGACATATGCCTTCAATGCGATTATGCCTCTAAGTCGTGCCTCGACACGTGGGAGCTATAGTCGCATTGAGGGTGTTACATCACGGTACCCACATTATCAAAAGATAGCATACGCGGTATTCATGGCATCCCGGAAATTACGACACTACTTTCAAGAGTGTTCAATAATAGTGGCCTCAGAATTACCACTCAAGGACATAATAAACAACCGCGATGCCACCAGCCAGATTGCCAGATGGGCTATCGAGCTCCTCCCGTTCAACATAACATATAGACCACGACGAGCCATTAAGTCGCAAGTACTGGCCGATTTCGTTGCGGAGTGGACAGAAGCCGAACTCCCTAAAGAGTACGGCGCGTACTCCAATTGGATCATGCGCTTTGACGACTCTAAAATACTGGTTGGTCTAGGGGCTGGCGTCGTCCTGATGTCCCCCACCGGAGATACAGTCCATTACATACTCCAAATACTGTACACAGACTCCAACAACGCAACCGAATACGAGGCCCTTTTGCACGGTCTCCGGATGGCAGTTTCCATGGGCATTCAACGCCTGGAGGTGCGTGGGGACTTGAACCTCGCAATATCTCAAATAAATGGAGACTTCGATGCCAAGGATCCGAAAATGGCGGCATATCGCAACGCCGTCCTCAAAATGTCAGCTCGGTTCGAGGGGCTTGAATTCCACCGTGTGGCTAGGGAAAACAATCGGGCGGCGGATATCCTAGCCCGTATCGGCACTAAGCGCGATCCTGTCCCACCTAACATCCTCTTGGAAAGGCTATTTAAGCCATCCGTGGTATGGGAAGGGGACACCGGTAACAATATTCTGGACCCGACCACAACACCAGATACTGAACACTCTGACACAATCGGAGGCTTGGCCATCGAAATAACACCTTCAGCCCACGTGATAATGGCCGTCATTGCCCCGTGGACAGAACCATTCATGGCCTACCTAACCAAGCAGGAACTACCCGAGGTCCAAAATAAGGCACGCCGCATAGTGCGGCGATCTAAAGCCTACAAGGTCCACGAGGGAGAGCTTTATAAGAAAAACACTACCGGAGTCCTTCAAAGGTGCATCTCCGAAGAGGAAGGGCAGAAGCTTTTGGCCAAAATCCATGCTGGACTCGGCGGCCACCATGCCGCAGCCCAGGACCTTGTAAGCAACGCCTTCCGTACAGGTTCCTATTGGCCGACGGCCTGAGCAGACGCACAGTATCTGGTTCAACATTGCGTCGGTTGCCAGCCTTTTGCAAACCAAAGCCATATGCCGCCTACCGCTCTCCAAACAATCCCCATTACCTGGCCCTTTGCAGTCTGGGGGATTGATATGGTCGGAGCCCTTAAAGGGGGAACCCATAAGAAAAAATACTTACTGGTCATGGTGGATAAATTCACCAAATGGATAGAAGCCAAACCCGTTAAAACGGTTGAATCCGGACCGGTGATAGACTTCATATCTGGGGTTGTACACCGTTATGGCATCCCCCACAGCATCATCACTGACAATGGCACGAACTTTACAACCGATGAAGTAAAACTTTGGTGCAGCAATATGGGCATCAAGCTCGATTATGCTTCTGTCTATCACCCGCAAACTAACGGTCAAGTCGAGCGAGCAAATGGTCTTATCATGAGCGGCATCAAACCCAGATTAGTGCGGTCCTTAAAGGAATCAAACACGCACTGGGTAGAGGAGCTCGACTCCGTACTATGGGGGCTGCGGACCACGCCAAATCGCACTACCGGATACACACTGTTTTTTATGGTGTACGGCGCAGAGTCGGTTCTGCCCTACGACATAATTCATGACTCACCTCGAGTGCGCATGTACAAAGAAAAGGAGGCCGAGCTAGATCGGCAGGACAGTTTGGACGCTCTGGAGGAGGAGCGTGACGTGGCAAAAGCCCATTCCGCATTCTATCAGCAATAGGCTCGAAGGTATCAAAGCACAGAAGTACGGGCCAAAACCTATAACGTTGGCAAACTAATTCTACGCCTGCCAGAGAAGAAAAAGAACAACCTCAAGCCCAAATGGGAAGGTCCCTTCATTATTGACCAGGTTCTGATCGGTGGAGCGTACCGTCTACGGGATGCATCGGACAATCGACTCGAGCCAAACCCATGGAACGCAGCCAGACTCCGAAGATTCTACACCTAGTGCCGGACTCTATGTTCGTCTCCTTACCCCCGTCAATTTTTTGCGTATCCGTTATCTGTCTTTTCTCTCTTTCTCTCATCCTTTTTTTACTTCTTCCTTCTCCTCAAGGCCTTAAAAGGCTAACTTGTGTCTTGACTGCACAACCTTGACGCGCTAACCGCGCTCATTATACCTGGGGGCTTCTTATACAGAAGCTTAATATAACTATTTTCTGGGCTATATGCCCCACACATGTGTCATCCTTCCGCATGTACCTTTTTTCGCCATTATATGTATCGATATGACTTAAGTTTTGGCCAAGCTGGGTTGCCTAGCTCTGGTATTTATGCCCTACATTCCCATTAATTCAGCTAGGGCATAAGGGGAGAACCTCTGCGATTGTTACTGCCGGGTCAGCCGGATGTGTACCTCAGATTGGGTGAAGCCGAAAGCTAGCGTTCTTAAGGGAATATTCGGTCAGTGAACAAAAGATGACTTCTATTTATTTTGATACATGCCCCCAGATGTTTATAGTTTGCGTCTCTTTCCGCGGTTCAGACATGCACATTAGGGCATGCATACCCGGGGAAAGGAACCCCTAACGGAACTATTCTCCCTGGAAGATGTTTCTTACTATCCATGTAATATAACATAGCTAGTTGGGTAATTGTCTGTTCAAGCACTTATGACCCCTACGCCTGGTTTCCACACATACCCCGGTTTTTACATAACCAAGCAGGTATTCGGATACACTCCGGACTATCGGGTCCAGAGGTCGAAGCGAAATGGTCTGCCATGACAAATGATTTACAATCCAGCTAGGGACATTATACATGTCACCTAAAATACACAGTCACTAAGACTGACCAAATTCTTCTTCTATACCATCCAACAGGCTGTCTAGCCTACAATCCTGTTGGGAATACTTTGCGGCTAATTCTACTTGGTCATACACCAAACTGACGGGGATCTCTTTCCCATAGGGCTCCACAGGTCTGACCTCGGCCATGTGGTTTGGGTCAGCTTTGGTATATCGTGTCTTCACCATGGCCCAGGCTTCCCTTGCACCTTGTCGGCAGGCTGATATCTTCCATAACCGGAAGCGACGCCGCGCTCCCTTGAGCTTCTCTATACGCTCCCCCATGCCTCCTGGCGGGGAGGCGGATGGCCACAAAGCTTGGGCAATACCCTGCATCACCTGCTGAACTTGTTCATGTAGTTGTGAGAGCTCTGGTAGAAGATCACCCGCAGACCCGGGCATCTCCTCCGATGGATGACCCGTCAGCATACCTGTAGACATAACTCTGTTAGCCAGCTTCTTTGCCGAACTCTTTCAAAAGTACGTTCAAGCACTTACTAAAAATGTCGCATCGAAGCCGCTTATTCTCCTTCACGGAGTCCGCAAGCTGGGCTCGGACATCTTTCAGTTCCACGCCCAGCTGGATATTGGCGTCCTGGAGATTATTTTTCTCCTGCCTGACCCGCGTAAGCACGCGCTCGCCAGCATTTAGTTGTCAATTAGCACGTTGCACATTCTCCGGTACGGCCTCCGGATTCACTCCGGAGTCATCTGCAACATCTATTGTTAGATTTGCATGCATGCCGCATACTATCTGGTACATGTCATTATTTGTAATGGAAACAAGTGTTACCAGAGGGGGCCTTCTCGGACTCCTTCAATGCGGCAACCGCGGCCCGTAGCTGGGCTTTGCACTCTTCCAGCTCTTGAGCCCATTGGGTATTCTTCTCTGTAAGAACCTGCACAAGTAATGATCCTTAAATCAGTTGTGTCAACTGTTTCAAGTCTCAGGGGATACTGATATATATAATCGAAAGATTTTCTTACCCGTATATCCTTTACATACTGGTCCGTGGCTCAAGCAAGACCATTTTGAGCAGCACGGATGTACGCATCTCCTGAGTTGAAGGCATCGAACGCCTCTTGGGAGAAACAAGCGTCACGGAGTACGGCCCGGCGATGCCTGTGATTCATGGCGCTCTCCACTTCGGAATTTGTAGCGGATAGTCTTTCCGCATCCTCTGTAGGAGGAGCTTCCGGCATTCTCCCCGTGTTAGCTTCCGCCTCTATGTCCGGCCCTGGAGCCCGACTAGTGGAGGCATGATCAGCAACCTCTCCAGATATAGTCCGGCGAGCGTTTTTCCTACCAGGAAACATGGACGTCATTACATTTTGAGAAAGACGACAACCACGGAGCGAGGTTCTGTATCATACCTCTGCACCGGCGTCTTAGTCCTGACCGCCTTCCTTTTTAGCCGACCCGGCTTCGGTGCCCCTTGTTGGTGAGTCACTACGGGTTCTGCATGGCGTCCCGAGGGCCTTCCCTGTAAAACACCACATGTGTACGGTAGGTGAAGTGCATGAAAGGGGATCCTTTGTGGAAGTTGGGACTCTGGTTTTTCTTACGTGCGATGCAGGGAGTAGCCCAGGATAGTCGGCTATGATGGGCACCATGGCATCATCGCAGTTCAATTGATAGAATGTCCTGTCAATCAGCTCCACAAATATGTCCGGATCCTCTTCAAGTCCGGGATCGAGGGCCCGGTCAGGGTCCTCCGGTTGTGGAGGTGGGCTGTTGACCTCCCTTACGGCTTTGCGCAATTCCTGCCATGAAACGGCAAGGTAAGTATCTATGACAAAGAATGCGGGAAGGTTGGGAGTAAAACATGACAGCTCACCCAGCTTGGGGGGTTGTACATGGAGAATCCATCCCGTGGCTTAATACGGATGAACTCCTCTTCCTCTCCCTTGAACAAATCGGACAAATTTTTTGCTAGAGCAGCAACTGAGTCCGGTCCCTTACACCCGCAGCGGGTGGCATCATCTTCTCCGTTAAAGTGCCATAGGGGGTGCCCTTGATATTGAAGCGGCTGCACCCCCCGCATTATGCATACTGACATAACCTCGATTATTGTCAGTCCTGATTGAGCCAACGCTTTTATCCGGCCCATCAGGTAAAGGACTTCTCCGTTATCTTCCTCCTGAGGGCTCCGTGGGCGCCAGCTCCAGCGTTTCTTCAGAGGGGCATTGTCGAACTCGGGAAGACCCATCCAAATAGGATCTGGAAGGGGGACGTCCTCCATGTAAAACCACTCCGAAGGCCAGTCTTCGGATGTCTGCTTCGGGGTACCAGACAGGTATCCGGTCTCGGCGATGCGCCATATTTCGGCTCCGCCCACTTGATATATGGACCCCTTCTGTGAACGGGGCACAAGGCAGAATAGCCTCTTCCACAGCTTGAAATGAGCTTCGCAGCCCAAAAACAGCTCGCAAAGGGCAACATAACCAGCGATGTGTAATATGGACGCGGGGGTGAAATTATGCAACCGGAGGCCGTAAAACTCCAGGAGCCCGCGGAGGAATGGATGGATTGGAAATCCAAGTCCCCTTAGTAAATAAGGGACAAGGCATACCCGCTCCCCTTCAGAGGGATTGGGGAAGCTCTCCGCTTGCTCCCCGCCATTATAGGTGGCAAGTCCGGCTCGAACGGGGACCATATACGCTGGGGGGAGGAATCCCTTGGTCTGTAACTCTACTAATTGGCTGTGCGGGACAGAACACTTCTCCCAGTCGTCGGGCTTAGGGCTACGGGAGCGGGAGGAGGAGCTACGATGGCCGGCCATGTTGGAATGGATTTTTCCGAGCGCGCTCCGATGGATACTCGTCGTGGGAGGATGGTGGGGTATGGATCTAAGAATCCCCGTCTCTTTAAATAGACAGTTTACTTACATGGCTAGGGTGGCGAATGTAAAAATGCCCTGGTCCTCGCATTTGCTCGCCACATGGAAGATAGCCCTTATTGGGCGCAGAAGCCAAGAGGTGCACATTTATGGGGAGACGGACACCACTCAGCAGATATTCAGAATTTGGAGAAGAACCCACCTTGCAATGCCGAAGACAAATCTGCGCGTCGGACTCATCGTCATTGAAGCCTGGTTCAGGGGCTACTGAGGGAGTCCTAGATTAGGGGGTATCCGGACAGCCGGACTATATCCTTTGGCCGGACTGATGGACTATGAAGATACAAGATTGAAGACTTCGCCCCATGTCCATATGGGACTCTCCTTGGCATGGAAGGCAAGCTTGGCAATACAGATATGTAGATATCCTCCTTTGTAACCGACTTTGTGTAACCCTAGCCCCCTCCGCTGTCTATATAAACTGGAGGGTTTAGTCCGTAGGACAACAACAATCATACCATAGGCTAGCTTCTAGGGTTTAGCCTCTATGATCTCGTGGTAGATCAACTCTTGTAATACTCATATCATCAAGATCAATCAAGCAGGAAGTATGTTATTACCTCCATCAAGAGGGCCCGAACCTGGGTAAACATCGTGTCCCCCGCCTCTTGTTACCATCCGCCTTAGACGCATAGTTCGGGACCCCTACCCAAGATCCGCCGGTTTTGACACCCACCGGGGGGGGGGGGGGGGGCGCCGCCCCCACCCCTTGTCCAATTAGGATTGACAAGGGGGGGCACCTCCTTTGGCCGGCCCTCTCTCCTCCACTAAGGCCCATGATGGCCCATTAACTTCTCGGGAGGGGTCCGGTACTCCGAAACTTATCTGAAACTTCCCGAAACCATTCCGGTGTCCTAATGCAACCTTCCAATATATGAATCTTTACCTCTTGACCATTTCGATACTCCTCGCCATGTCCGTGATCTCATCCGACACTCCGAACAAACTTCGGTCATCAAAACACATAACTCATAATACAAATCGTCATTGAACGTTAAGCGTGCGGACCCTACGGGTTCGAGAACTATGTAGACATGACTGAGACACATCTCCGATCAATAACCAATAGTGGAACCTGGATGCTCATATTGGCTCCTACATATTCTACGAAGATCTTTATCGATCAAACCGCATAACAATTTACGTTGTTCCCTTTGTCATTGATTTGTTACTTGCCTGAGATTTGATCGTCGGTATCTTCATACCTAGTTCAATCTCCCGGCAAGTCTCTTTACTCATTCCGTAATGCATCATCCTGTAACTAACTCATTAGTCACACTGCTTGCAAGGCTCATAGTGATGTGCATTACCGAGAGGGCCCAGAGATACCTCTCCGATACACGGAGTGACAAATCCTAATCTCGATTTATGACAACTCAACAAACACCATCGGAGACACCTGTAGAGCATCTTTATAATCACGCAGTTATGTTGTGACATTTGATAGCACACAAGGTGTTTCTCCGGTATTCGGGAGTTGCATAATCTCATAGTCAGAGGAACATGTATAAGTAATGAAGAAAGCAATAGCAATAAAACTAAACAATCATTCTGGTTAGCTAATGGATGGGTCTTGTCCATCACATCATTCTCTAATGATGTGATCCGGCCCGTTCATCAAATGACAACACATGTCTATAGTTAGGAAACTTAACCATCTTCGATTAACGAGCTAGTCAAGTAGAAGCATACTGGGCACACTCTGTTTGTCTATGTATTCACACATGTACTAAGTTTCCAGTAAATACAATTCTAGCATGAATAATAATCATTTATCATGATATAAGGAAATATAAATAACAACTTTATTATTGCCTCTAGGACATATTTCCATCAGTGGGGAGTGCAGAACGGGAAGAAAATGATGGCCTGGATGAGCTAGGACAGACCGAGGCTTTCTAAATCCATGGGTGGCATGGGGTTTAGAGACATGAGGTCTTTCAACCAAGCCTTGCTAGAAAAACAAGCGTGGCGATTACTGGATACACCGGAGAGACTTTGTGCTCGCCTTCTAAAGGCAAAAAATTACCCTTCTGGACATTTGTTGGATACAGTATTCTCGGGCAATGGTTCCTCAGTTTGAAAAGGTATTTTGCACGGTCTCGATTTGCTCAAGAAAGGTGTCATTCGGAGGGTGGGGAACGACGCTGACATCCGCACCTGGAGGGATCCTTGGATCCCCCGTCCATCGTTGTTTTGCCCTATCTCTCCGAAGGGCAATTGTTGCCTGAACCGGGTGGCTGATTTTCTTGATAAAACGATGCTTGGCGTGTGGATCGTCTTCGTGATTTTTTTGGCCTATGGATGTGCAGTACATATTAAAAATCAGAGCTTCGCCCCGTCAGCGTGATGATTTCTTGTCCTGGTTCCCCGAGAAATGCGGAATATTCACAGTGAAGAGTGCATACAAGCTAGCCACATGTGATCACAACACGGCCTTTGCTAATGGTTCATCCAACTCAAACCCAGAGGGGAATCGTTCATTTTGGAACCGAGTTTGGTTGGCCAACGTGCCTCAGAAGATGAAGATTACAGCTTGGCGAGTGGTTACCGGTACGCTGGCTACTCAACAGTGCAAGAATTACAGGCATTTGGCCACTCGACTGTAACTCTATGAACTTGCAATAAAAACTCCCTTTACCCTCGCAAAGAAAAAAAGATCAGATAGGCGGATGAGGATAAATCATCATTTCTATTTGGTTTAGGGGTTCAGCTAGGCACGGCGCACGGGAGTAAAACCTAATTTATCGTCCCTTATAGCCGGATAGGGAATAAGTTAGAGTTGGCCTGATAAAATCTCTCTTTGTACTAGACCTCTAGTACATGCTTCCATGAGCAACTCCGGTCCACTCTATTATTGGTTAATTGTTAATGTTTGCCTGGTGAAGGCCAAAATTTCCGCTACGGGGCCATACTAATTCGTGTCGACTGTGTAAGTGTGTATCATCTGGATCAGTTTCAGTTTGCTCACCGAAGCCTTTACCCGTCCTGTTACGCTGAAGCATTAGATCTCCTGCTTGGCCATCATGATCGGATTGGCGCATTGTCGTGTTGCCCAACCAAATCATGGGCGCGGCCTCCCACTTCCGGCAAAACGTTAATTAGCCAGGCACCCTGCCACACGCATGCTGGCCTAGCTCGGCGCGCCATGTTTTTCTTCTCCTCTCCTCTGTCGGGAAAGGAAAAGGCATGCAGAGTGGCCGCCAATCCGTACGTGCACATCTTGTCGCCGGCCGGCGGCCTACGCCCGGTCGGTAATCGATGGAGACATGATCCCTGACCCCTCCCTCCCGAGCCGTGGCACGGCAGGGTAGCCCCGCGACGGCGACCTCTGCGGCCAGTAGGGCACGCCATGCACGCCTCGTATCGTACGTACCGCGCCATGCCAGATTTATCTTTCTTGCCGTGTTGCCCTAGGCCCCAGGCCTCGTTTTCTTGTCTCCGTCGCTCACGCCATCCTGCCGGCCGGCCGTTCATTTCATCACCAGACCAAGTGACGGAGGGAGAACAGACGACGGATCTAGAGACACGACGAAGTTAGAGATGGCAATGGCGACAATGCATGGGAGATGCATTTGCCATGCTATGGATTGGTTGGACCATGCATGAGCATGGCACTTGATGGATCCACGGAACACTTGTGTTGCTGACATCGGTGTGATCGATCATCGTTGCTTCGGTAGATCCGCTTTGTGTTCCTCTGATTGTTTGCGTGCGTGCGCACGAACGAAATGTCGTACTGGTTGCCCAAATGTTGCGGTGGAAAAAGAGTCCCGGCCGGTAAACCAACTCACTCACTCATGCATGCATGCATGGCTCGTCCGTTTGTCCTTCAATTTGACACATGTAACGGCGCCGGCCGGAGCACAATGAACGTCACGCATTACGGCAGTGTGCGCTCAAAGATAACAACAACGGTACGCACGCGGCCATCACGTACGCCCGCCGTACTTGAACTAGGACGTTAGCGCATCATCAACAGCAACTCATAAAAAACCTCTCACATCTGTCCGTAAACACGAATGCGGGAGACAGTTATCCAACAATAGCCGCATATATTTCAAACCACATTTTAACTAACCGGATGAAATTTATGTAAACGGGTCGATATTCATCAAAGTTCAAATAGAAAATAGCACAAATCATCCACACATAACATGCAAATTAAGTTTAGTACAATAAGGTTTCAAATTCGACTAGATTTCAGATGTCCAACAAGTTTTGTCAGGAACGGATCATGTCCTCCAACACATACTTCCCCTTCAGTTTTATCCAACAATGTGTGCATGTAAATGATCGTCCCGCTGACCTGTGGTACAACACAACGGCGCATGCAATAATGTGTACACTAACATAGAGTGAATGGATCAATCAACAAGTTTAGCAAGAGAAAGTAAAACTTACCATCTCCTTCATGCCCGCGTGCAATGGCCACCTTACCTCAAACTGACTGACCAAGTTGTAGAACTTGATGACACTGATCTGAATAGCGTGCCAGCCATACGACAACGACCTCACGTTGCGTGATCGCATGATGTACACGTTGTAGGGTGCAATGTGCTTTCTTGCGTGTAACTTTCCATGCACTTGCTCCCAGAAGGGCGGCCCTCTAGTCCTCCCCATGAAATCCGCGGATACGGCCAACCACGCATCACACAGCAACTCATCCTCCATGGTCGAGTAGCTCAACATCCTTCGTACTCTAAAAAATGACATGTCATTTGAAAATAAGCTCATTTGACCGAACACCTGTCGGGCGTGGTGTCCTCCATGGAGGTCGTTGACAGGGGGGATGCTTGGATACAAACGGCTTCAGGGCTGAAAGCTCCGTCGGAACGGCGAGCAGGCGTGTCGATACTGGTTGCAGACGCCCGTCAATGCCTCTATGGCGGCCGGAGATGAACAGCAGCAGCGGCGGGGGGGGGGTGTGGAGGGTGTGGATGCAAAGCAAAGGGGGGAAAGGGCGGAGTGGAAGGAAATGGGACCGGGAGGGGGGTTGGGTGGGCTGGGGGTGGTCGGATTCCTACGTTTCGGGTGTCCAGACTCCGCAAACTTCCCACACTTGTGTCTCTAATTTGCGAGAGGAATCGCGCCCGGACCGCCTCGCAGACCGATACAGATGGACATTGGATGGCTTCCGCGGTTCGAACGGTTGTGGGAGGTCACAGATCCGCCTTGGAGATGTCCTTAGGGCATCTTCAAGGCGGACCCTCAAACTTTCACTATACGTCTGGATTATACTATCCGGACCACTTTTGTCATCGAACGAAGACTTGTATATGTCCGCTGAGCAGTCTGTACGTACGGATTCCAGTATCTAAGAGACAAACGTGAGGGCTTTGCCGGATCCATGCACGAACGAGACTTGCCTGCTCCCTGCGCGTGCTCCCATCCGTGCTTCCGCGTACGTGGCTTGATTTGATTGAAACAAAATAAGACTCGGCTCCATCCTCTTAAAATCAGGGGGGAGATGATTAGATTAGAAAGGAAAATGAAAAAAAATGATAACTGTAGGATAAAGTGAGAGTACATATGCGAGCATGGGGAGGGAGGAAGCAAGCCGGATCCATGGACTTGACCAAATCGCATGCATGGTCCCTTTCTTTTCTCTCCTCCCAACCGCACATGCATGATTCGCCTCCTTTCTCTCCTCGTAACCACTGGCCGAGCATAGTGGAGATGAAACTGGGCTATGACCCCCTCTTTCCAAACTGATTTTTTGACTACTATATGCTTACGACTCTGGCCCAGCGCCTCCTCTCTTCTCGTCTGTGAATCAACGCGTCCGCTTCAGCTCTAGTTCCCCGATCCCCACCCTGGCACCCTCCATGCCTCCCTGCCTCCCCGTCCGGCGTCCACGACCTGATCCCTCTACGACGGCGGCGGCAGCTGACGAGCAAACCTTATCGCCTTCTTCTTGGCCGGCTGATTCCTCGGCTGCTCGGTGGTTGGAGGCTTCGAGAAGACAGCCTACAGCCCTGCACACACGCACGCAGGGGCGGAACTACGTGAGGGCCAACACGTGACCTGGCCCGCCCAACCTAGCAGGATTTTCGTAGTTGTACATCCAGTTTTGAGGCGTGGAACGTCAACGCAAGGGTAATTTCTAATTTTCTGTAGCTTGGCTAGACTGGCCCGCCCAACGTTTTGCTTCAAGCTCCGCCACTGCACGCACGGCAGCGTACCACGCCAAAGCCGGCAGCCCGGCATGCTCTCTGCGCCCGACGCCGTGGACACCCACGTATTTTCTTGTTAGATGTTGTTCTGGGCCCCATCTTCTGATGTTCTAGTCACTGCTTCTGTTAGTATATGTGAGAATTGAGATTTCTAGGATTATCGGATTTCTAGCAACTTTAATGCCTAGCTGCATGGCAGCTCAGTCACAACTTTTCGTACTAAATTTTTTTAAGGTATCAATGGGGAAACAACCGGAAGATGCTGTATTTTTTTAGAAGAAAAGGTGATGAGGGAATAGTTAAATGTCCATTAGCTCCCGATGCTCTAGCTCTGGTGCCATGTATGAATGAAAAACTATCAGCTGAGCATCCTTTCTCCGTTACCAACTGTGAGCGTGTTCTCTCGAGCTTGAAGATTATCAAGTCAAGTCAAGGCTGCGCAACACAGCTTTGTTTGAGGGATATGTAGTGTGGGTTTTTTCATGCATATTGTGTATTTTTATATGAAGTTGGCCCTCTCTTATATTTTGGTCACGCTCCGCCACTGCTCGTAACCGGGCACTAAATCACAATATTCCATGACATGCATGATCTTCACCTATTTTTCACCTCCCAACCGAAAACTTTGTGATTAGTATTGGACGATTCCCTTTGCATCATGCCCACAAACCACATCCGAACATAAAAACAAATATATACTTATACATCTGCGAGTCAGCAGATCCGCTTACAATTGCACTCCCCTTCTACTTTTTTTTCCTGCGAGAACACTCCCCTTCTACTCTAGAAGTACTAAAGAGGACAAAACCTCCCGGCGGGCTGTAGTGCGGACCAGCCGTAAAGTTTGTACTCGAACCTCCATGACTTTTTTTTTCTTTTGACATGCGAACCTCTATGATTTGTAAACGGAAGGCCCGTCAACGTCGACAGGCCAGTGTTCCGTTATAACGCGCACATGACACTTTAGACGCAACGCATCTAGGGCAGGGCAGGGCAGGGCAGGGCAGGACCCGCAGTAGCCAATGCGAGCACCTCGAAATTATTGTTGGTAATCGTACCACCAAGCATCACGTACTGTGCTCGTAAAAGGAGGGGCAATGGATCGATGTGACGTTGCATGATCGCCCGATCAGAAAACGGCCTCGCCCCCTGTTCCGAAAACCGACCGCCGATCGATCCGCAGCCAGCCCGTCAGAACAATCTGCCGGCCGGCCGTGCATAGCGGCATGGGCGAGCGCCGTGCGAGCTCGGCCTAGGCACTCCCGCGCCATGGATCCGGTATAGGCAGGGCGGCCTACTGAGCCCACGCCGGCTGCAGCTAGCTGGGGCGCGTGCGCTACGAACGATAGCATTAACGCTCTCGTCGATCGGTCAGAGGTGCTACCAGCACTACGTGCTAGTAGCTTTAGGTCAACTCCAGTGCGCGATCCACATCCGTCTTCAGGAGTTCGAGGCCCCAGTGCGAAAAGGAAAATGAGGCCATAATATTTGTAAAAAAACATAATATAACTCAAGCATAATTACTTCATTATATAATTTAACTTTATGTCATTTCATACAATGTAAAGAAAATTCTCAAGTATCAATACAAAATACTAAAACCAATAAACTAACCTCATGCTCTATTGAAAAGTGTCATCTGTCTTGTGTCCCTTGAAATAAAATCTTCAATTATATCTTCATAATTAATCTTCTCCAATACATTATTTTCAAGTGTTATTGTTGCCAAACCATTCAGTCTTTTTTGTGTCATAGTAGAACGCAAGTAGGATTTCTTTTTTTTGCGGGGTAACGCAAGTAGGATTTCAATAACTTGAGTTTAGAAAAGCTCCTTTCCACAGATGCAACAGTTATAGGAATGGTTAACAAAATCCTGTATGCAATAATAGCATTAGGATAGAAGGGGTGCTTCATCAAAACCTGAAGAATATCAACATGGCCCATAGATTTCTGAACTAAATCCTGGATGAAAACTAACTCGCAAAACAGTTCTAGTCCATCAATGTCTTTCTGTTCTCCACTCTTAAGCGCTTTCTCAAGATTAACACAACCAACCAACAAACTCTTATCATCCAAAGATCGCAGCCTATCTGAAGTAAATAAGAAACCAAAAGTTTTTGCATACCCCTGATATTGCTCAAACCTCCTGGTAAGTGAAACTATAGCTTGATCAACTACTTGGAGAAAATAATTGACCCTAAATGACTCCTCCACAGATTGTGAAACAATAGATGTGTCATCTACACCCTCATCAAATTGTCTTCTTCTTTTGATTTTACGCTTGGTGCGGAACATTGGATGAATATCCATCTCAAGTGCAATTTCTTTTGCAACTTCTAGTGCTTTTGAAAATCCAGTATCTCTATACTTACTGAAAAATGAAAGCAGGCCTTGCATAGACTCAATTGCAATATCAATAAGCATGTCCTTTGATTGTAGCTGCTTGCTGATCAAATTAACAGCGGATAATATCTCATAAGAGATAATTATTGACACTAAAAATTCAAAACCACCAAGTTCATTTTCTGCCAATGATTGAGCTTCACTACTTGTCAATGGGTCATTATCAATTTCAGCCACTTGTAGTAAAGCCTCCCTTATTTCTGGCATTTGAATCCTTATAGCCTTAACACTCTCAACATGACTCTCCCAACGAGTAGATGACAATGACTTGACAGTCAACTTCTTCAAGTTATCTTTGAGAATTTGCCATCGTTTAGTAGAATTAGCAAATATTGTATAGATGCGTTGTATGACTCCAAAAAGATCTGTTGCTTTACGACAAGACTTCGCCATATAACATAGTGCTAGATTTAGACTATGACAACCACAAGCTGAGTAAAATGCCCTTGGATTTTTCTCCAAAAAATTCTTTTTTACCCTCTTATTGTTTCCTTTCATATTTGACCCATTATCATAACCCTGTCCTCTCACATTGTCCATATCAAGACCAAGATTCTTCAACTCCTCTTCAAGAACATTACATAGACCTTGCCAAGTGGTATCATTCACTTCCAAAAATCCTAATAAAGATTCTTCGATGCAAACAGAAGCAGAATATGTTTCAACATACCTAATTATTAAAGACATCTGTTCTTGATGGCTTGCATCGGGAGTACAATCAAGAATAACTGAGAAATATTTTGCTTCCTTTACCTTTTCAATGATTCTACACCTGATGGCAGTAGCGAGCACTTATTAACTCATTATGGGTTGAAGGGCCAAGGTAGTGATCACGAATTTTATCATTGGTGATGCAGTCAACATGCTCTTTGATAACTGGTTCGAATTCAGCCAACATTTCAACCAATCCTAGAAAATTCCCATTGCTCTCTTGGTACAACTTGCTATTAATGCCACGAAATGTTATATTACGTCCTCCAAGGAATTTTACTATCAAAAAAATCCTGAGCAAAACTTTTCTCCAATGTTCCTTTTGTTGGGTAACGTAGCAGAAATTGAAAATTTTCTTACGTGTCACCAAGATCTATCTATGGAGAAACCAGCAACGAGGGGAAGGAGAGTGCATCTACATACCCTTGTAGATCGCTAAGCGGAAGCGTTCAAGAGAACGGGGTTGAAGGAGTCGTACTCGTCGTGATCCAAATCACCGAAGATCCTAGTGCCGAACGGACGGCACCTCCGCGTTCAACACACGTACAGCCCGATGACGTCTCCCATGCCTTGATCTAGCAAGGAGAGAGGGAGAGGTTGAGGAAGACTCCATCCAGCAGCAGCACAACGGCGTGGTGGTGGTGGAGGAGCGTGGTGATCCAGCAGGGCTTCGCCAAGCACCGTGAGATATGAGGAGAAAGAGAGGTAGGGCTGCGCCAGGGAGAGGTCAAAACTCATGTGTTGGCAGCCCCAAAGACCTCAACTATATATAGGGGAGAGGGAGGGGGCTGCGCCCCAACCTAGGGTTCCATCCTAGGGGTGGCGGCCAGCCCAGATTCCATCTGGTGGGGCGGCCAGGGGAGGGGGAGAGGGAGGCGCACCAGGCATGGGCCCTAAGGCCCATTTGCCCTTAGGGTTTGCCCCCCTCCTCCCCTTAGGTGCCTTGGGCCCTTGTGGGGGGCGCACCAGCCCACCTGGGGCTGGTCCCCTCCCACACTTGGCCCATGCAGCCCTCCGGGGCTTGTGGCCCCACTAGGTGGACCCCCGGGACCCTCCCGGTGGTCCCGGTACGTCACCGATAAAACCCGAAACCTTTCCGGTGACCAAAACAGGACTTCCCATATATAAATCTTTACCTCCGGACCATTCCGGAACTCCTCGTGACGTCCGAGATATCATCCGGGACTCCGAACAACATTTGGTAACCACGTATATCTATTCCTTATAACCCTAGCGTCATCGAACCTTAAGTGTGTAGACCCTACGGGTTCGGGAACCATGCAGACATGACCGAGACGTTCTCCGGTTAATAACCAACAGCGGGATCTGGATACCCATGTTGGTTCCCACATGTTCCACGATGATCTCATCGGATGAACCACGATGTCAAGGACTTAATCAATCCCGTATACAATTTCCTTTGTCTAGCGGTACGATACTTGCCCGAGATTCGATCGTCGGTATCCCGATACCTTGTTCAATCTCGTTACCGGCAAGTCTCTTTACTCGTTCCGTAACACATCATCCCGTGATCAACTCCTTGATCACATTGTGCACATTATGATGATGTCCTACCGAGTGGGCCCAGAGATACCTCTCCATCACACGGAGTGACAAATCCCAGTCTCGATTCGTGCCAACCCAACAGACACTTTCGGAGATACCCGTAGTGCACCTTTATAGCCACCCAGTTACGTTGTGACGTTTGGCACACCCAAAGTATTCCTATGGTATCCGGGAGTTGCATAATCTCATGGTCTAAGGAAATGATACTTGACATTAGAAAAGCTTTAGCATGCGAACTACACGATCTTGTGCTATGCTTAGGATTGGGTCTTGTCCATCACATCATTCTCCTAATGATATGATCCCGTTATCAACGACATCCAATGTCCATGGTCAGGAAACCATAACCATCTATTGATCAACGAGCTAGTCAACTAGAGGCTTACTAGGGACATGGTGTTGTCTATGTATCCACACATGTATCTGAGTTTCCTATCAATACAATTCTAGCATGGATAATAAACGATTATCATGAACAAGGAAATATAATAATAACCAATTTATTATTGCCTCTAGGGCATATTTCCAACAGTCTCCCACTTGTACTAGAGTCAGTAATCCAGTTCACATCGATATGTGATTAACACTCAAGGTCACATCCCCATGTGATTAACACCCAAGAGTTTTGGGTTTGATCATGTTATGCTTGTGAGAGAGGTTTTAGTCAACGGGTTTGCAACATTCAGATCCGTATGTACTTCGCAAATTTCTATGTCATCTTGTAGATGCAACTACTACGCTACATTTGGAGCCATTTCAAATTACTGTTCTACTTGGAGCTTTTCTAAATTGTTGCTCCATTATACGTATCCGGTATCTCTACTCAGAGCTCTCCGGATAGGTGTTAAGCTTGCATTGACGTAACTCTTTACGTCGAACTCTTTATCACCTCCATAACCGAGAAACGTATCCTTATTCCTCTAAGGATAATTTTGACCGCTATCTGGTGATCTACTCCTAGATCACCTTTGTACCCTCTTGCCAGACATGTGGCAAGGCACACATCAGGTGTGGTACTCAGCATGGCATACTGTATAGAGCCTATGACAAAAGCATAGGGGACGACCTTCGTCCTTCCTCTTTCTCCTGCCGTGGTCGAGCTTTAACTTCATAACTTCATACCTTACAACTCAGGCAAAAACTCCTTCTTTGACTGGTCCATCTTGAACACCTTCAAGATCATGTCAAGGTATGTGCTCATTTGAAAGTACCATTAAGCGTTTTGATCTATCCTTATAGATCTTGATGCTCAATGTTCAAGTAGGTTAATCCAAGTTCTCCATTGAAAAACACTTTTCAAATAACCCTATATGCTTTCCAGAAATTCTACATCATTTCTGATCAACAATATGTCAACAACATATACTCATCAGAAATTCTATAGTGCTCCCACTCACTTCTTTGGAAATACAAGTTTCTCATAAACTTTGTATACACCCAAAATCTTTGATCATCTCATCAAAGCATACATTCCAACTCCGAGATGCTTACTCCAGTCCTTAGAAGGATTGCTGGAGCTTTGCATACTTGTTAGCATCTTTCAGGATTGACAAAACCTTCCGGTTGTATCACATACAACCTTTCCTCAAGAAAATTGTCGAGGAAACAATGTTTTGGCATCATGTCTGCAAGATTTCATAAATAATGCAGTAATCGCTAATATAATTCCAACAGACTCTTAGCATCGCTACGAGTGAGAAAGTCTCATCGTAGTCAACTCCTTGAACTTGTCGGAAAACATCTTAACGACAAGTCAAGCTTTCTTAATGGTGATACTTACCATCATTGTCCGTCTTCCTTTTAAAATCCATATGTACCTAACAGCCTTACGACCATCAAGTAGTTCTTCCAAAGTCTACACTTTGTTTTCATATATGGATCCTCTCTCGGATTATATGGCCTCGAGCCATTTTGGAATCCAGGACCACCATCGCTTCTCCATAGCTCGTAGGTTCATTGTTGTCTAGCAACATGACTTCCAAGACAGGATTACGTACCACTCTGAAGTAGTACGCATCCTTGTCATCCCATGAGGTTTGGTAGTGACTTGATCTGAAGTTTCATGATCACTATCATAAGCTTCCACTTCAATTGGTGTAGGTGCCACAGGAACAACTCCCTGTGCCCTGCCACACACTAGTTGAAGAGATGGTTTAATGACCTCATCAGGTCTCCACCATCCTCCCACTCAATTCTTTCGAGAGAAACTTTTCCTCAAGAAAGGACACGATTCTAGAAACAATCCCTTATTGCTTTCGGATCTGAGACATGAGGTATACCCAACTGTTTTGGGTGTCCTATGAAGATGCATTTATCCGCTTTGGGTTCGAGCTTATCAGCCTGAAACTTTTTCACATAAGCGTCACAGCCCCAAACTTTTAAGAAATGACAGCTTAGGTTTCTCTAAACCATAGTTCATACGGTGTCATCTCATCGAAATTACGTGGTGCCCTATTTAAAGTGAATGTGGTTGTGTCTAATGCCTAACCCATAAACTATCGTGGTAATTCGATAAGAGACATCATGGTATGCATCATATCCGATAGGGTGCAGTTATGATGTTCGGACACACCATCACACTATGGTGTTCCAGGCTATATTAGTTGTGAAACAATTTCCACAATATCTTAATTCTGTGCCAAACTCATAATTCAGATATTCATCTCTATGATCATATCATAGATATTTTATCCTCTTGTCACGACGATCTTTCAACTTCACCTTGAAATTACTTGAACCTTTCAATAATCCAGACTCGTGATTCATCAAGTAAATATACTCAACATCTACTCAAATCATTTGTGAAGTAAGAACATAACGATATCCACTACACACCTCAGCACTCATTGGACTGCACACATCAAAATGTATTACTTCCAACAAGTTGCTTTCTAGTTCCATTTTACTGAAAACGAGGCTTTCAGTCATCTTGCCCATGTGGTATGATTTGCATGTCTCAGGTGATTCAAAATCAAGTGAGTCCAAACGGTCCATTTGCATGGAGTTTCTTCATGCATATACACCAATAGACATGGTTCGCATGTCTCAAACTTTTCAAAACAAGTGAGCCCAAAGATCCATCAACATGGAGCTTCTTCATGTGTTTTATACCGATATGACTTACGTGGCAGTGCCACAAGTAGGTGGTACTATCATTACTATCTTATATCTTTTTGCCATGAACATGTGTATCACTACGATCGAGATTCAATAAACCATTCATTTTAGGTGCAAGACCATTGAAGGCATTATTCAAATAAACAGAGTAACCATTATTCTCCTTGAATGAATAACCGTATTGTGACAGACATAATCCAATCATGTCTATGCTCAACGCAAGCACCAATCTCGATGGTAGAGGGAGCGTGCGATGCTTAATCACATCAAGCTTGGGAAAAACTTCCAACACATATCGCCAGCTCACCTTTAGCTAGTCTCCATTTACTCCGCAGCTTTTTATTTCGAGTTTACTAACATTTAGCAACCAAACCGGTATCTAATACCATTGTGCTACTAGGAGTACTAGTAAAGTACACATTAACACAATGTATATCCAATATACTTCTATCGACTTTGCCAGCCTTCTCATCTACCAAGTATCTAGGGTAATTCTGCTCCAGTGGTTGTTCCCCTTATTACAGAAGCACTTAGTCTCGGGTTTGGGTTCAACCTTGGGTTTCTTCACTAGAGCAGCAGCTGATTTGCCGTTTCATGAAGCATCCCTTTTTGCCCTTGCCCTTCTTGAAACTAGTGGTTTCACCAACCATCAACAATTGATGCTCCTTCTTGATTTCTACTTTTGTGATGTCAAACATCGCGAATATCTCAAGGATCATCATATATGTCCCTGATATATTATAGTACATCACGAAGCTCTAGCAGCTTGGTGGTAATGACTTCGGAGAAATATCACTATCTCATCTGGAAGATCAACTCCCACTCGATTCAAATGATTGTTGTACTCAGACAATCTGAGCACAAGCTCAACAATTGAGCTTTTCTCCTTTAGTTTGCAGGCTAAGAAAATTGTCGGAGGTCTTATACCTCTTGACGTGGGCACGAGCCTGAAATCCCAATTTCAGCCCTTGGAACATCTCATATGTTCTGCGATGTTTCAAAAACGTCTTTAGTGCCTCAATTCTAAACCATTTAGCATTACGCACTGAACTATCATGTAGTCATCAAAACGTGTATGTCAGATGTTGGCAACATCCACAGACGACGTTCGAGGTTCAGCACACTGAGCGGTGCATTAAGGACATAAACCTTCTACTGTCTGCATAATTGCTACTATCAACTTTCAACTAATTTTTCTCTAGGAACATATCTAAACAGTAGAACTGAAGCGCGAGCTACGACATAATTTGTGAAGACCTTTTGACTATGTTCAGGATAATTAAGTTCATCTTATGAACTCCCACTCAGATAGACATCCCTCTAGTCATCTAAGTGATTACATGATCCGAGTCAACTAGGCCGTGTCCGATCATCACGTGAGACGGACTAGTCATCATCGGTGAACATCTTCATGTTGATCGTATCTACCATACGACTCATGCTCGACCTTTCGGTCTCTTGTGTTCCGAGGCCATGTCTGTACATGCTAGGCTCGTCAAGTCAACCTAAGTGTTTCATGTGTGTAAATCTGTCTTACACCCGTTGTATGTGAACGTTAGCATCTATCACACCCGATCATCACGTGGTGCTTCGAAACGATGAACTTTTGCAATGGTGCACAGTTAGGGGAAACACTTTCTTGAAATTTTAATGAGGGATCATCTTATTTACTACCGTTGTTCTAAGCAAATAAGATGCATAAACATGATAAACATCACATGGAATCAAATAATAGTGACATGATATGGCCAATATCATATAGCTCCTTTGATCTCCATCTTGGGGCTCCATGATCATCTTGTCACCGACATGACACCATGATCTCCATCATCATGATCTCCATCATCGTGTCTCCATGAAGTTGTCTCATCAACTTATTACTTCTACTACTATGGCTACCGGTTAGCAATAAAGTAAAGTAATTACATGGCGTTGTTCAATGACACGCAGGTCATACAATAAATAAAGACAACTCCTATGGCTCCTTCTAGTTGTCATACTCATCGACATGCAAGTCGTGATTCTTATTACAAGAACATGATCAATCTCATACATCACATATCATTCATCACATTCTTCTTGGCCATATCACATCACATAGCATACCCTGAAAAAACAAGTTAGACGTCCTCTAATTGTTGTTTGCATGTTTTACATGGCTGCTATGGGTTTCTAGCAAGAACGTTTCTTACCTACGCAAAGCCACAACGTGATATGCCAATTGCTATTTACCCTTCATAAGGACCCTTTTCATCGAATCCGTTCCGACTAAAGTGGGAGAGACTGGCACCCGCTAGCCACCTTATGCAACTAGTGCATGTCAGTCGGTGGAACCTGTCTCACGTAAGAGTACGTGTAAGGTCGGTCCGGGCCGCTTCATCCCACAATACTGTCGAAACAAGATTGTACTAGTAATGGTAAGCATATTGAACAAAATCAACGCCCACAACTACTTTGTGTTCTACTCGTGCATAGAATCTACATAATAGACCTAGCTCATGATGCCACTGTTGGGTAACGTAGCAGAAATTGAAAATTTTCTTACGTGTCACCAAGATCTATCTATGGAGAAACCAGCAACGAGGGGAAGGAGAGTGCATCTACATACCCTTGTAGATCGCTAAGCGGAAGCGTTCAAGAGAACGGGGTTGAAGGAGTCGTACTCGTCGTGTTCCAAATCACCGGAGATCCTAGTGCCGAACTGACGGCACCTCCGCGTTCAACACACGTACAGCCCGATGACGTCTCCCATGCCTTGATCTAGCAAGGAGAGAGGGAGAGGTTGAGGAAGACTCCATCCAGCAGCAGCACAACGGCGTGGTGGTGGTGGAGGAGCATGGTGATCCAGCAGGGCTTCGCCAAGCACCGCGAGATATGAGGAGAAAGAGAGGTAGGGCTGCGCCAGGGAGAGGTCAAAACTCATGTGTTGGCAGCCCCAAAGACCTCAACTATATATAGGGGAGAGGGAGGGGGCTGCGCCCCAACCTAGGGTTCCATCCTAGGGGTGGCGGCCAGCCCAGATTCCATCTGGTTGGGCGGCCAGGGGAGGGGGAGAGGGAGGCGCACCAGGCATGGGCCCTAAGGCCCATTTGCCCTTAGGGTTTGCCCCCCTCCTCCCCTTAGGTGCCTTGGGCCCTTGTGGGGGGCGCACCAGCCCACCTGGGGCTGGTCCCCTCCCACACTTGGCCCATGCAGCCCTCCGGGGCTTGTGGCCCCACTTGGTGGACCCCCGGGACCCTCCCGGTGGTCCCGGTACGTTACCGATAAAACCCGAAACCTTTCCGGTGACCAAAACAGGACTTCCCATATATAAATCTTTACCTCCGGACCATTCCGGAACTCCTCGTGACGTCCGGGATATCATCCGGGACTCCGAACAACATTCGGTAACCACATATATCTATTCCTTATAACCCTAGCGTCATCGAACCTTAAGTGTGTAGACCCTACGGGTTCGGGAACCATGCAGACATGATCGAGACGTTCTCCGGTTAATAACCAACAGCGGGATCTGGATACCCATGTTGGTTCCCGCATGTTCCACGATGATCTCATCGGATGAACCACGATGTCAAGGACTTAATCAATCCCGTATACAATTCCCTTTGTCTAGCGGTACGATACTTGCCCGAGATTCGATCGTCGGTATCCCGATACCTTGTTCAATCTCGTTACCGGCAAGTCTCTTTACTCGTTCTGTAACACATCATCCCGTGATCAACTCCTTGATCACATTGTGCACATTATGATGATGTCCTACCGAGTGGGCCCAGAGATACCTCTCCATCACACGGAGTGACAAATCCCAGTCTCGATTCGTGCCAACCCAACAGACACTTTCGGAGATACCCGTAGTGCACCTTTACAGCCACCCAGTTACGTTGTGACGTTTGGCACACCCAAAGTATTCCTACGGTATCCAGGAGTTGCACAATCTCATGGTCTAAGGAAATGATACTTGACATTAGAAAAGCTTTAGCATGCGAACTACACGATCTTGTGCTATGCTTAGGATTGGGTCTTGTCCATCACATCATTCTCCTAATGATGCGATCCCGTTATCAACGACATCCAATGTCCATGGTCAGGAAACCGTAACCATCTATTGATCAACGAGCTAGTCAACTAGAGGCTTACTAGGGACATGGTGTTGTCTATGTATCCACACATGTATCTGAGTTTCCTATCAATACAATTCTAGCATGGATAATAAACGATTATCATGAACAAGGAAATATAATAATAACCAATTTATTATTGCCTCTAGGGCATATTTCCAACACCTTTTCTATTTCAAGTTCTCGCTGAGCAACTTTATCAATTGTTTAATTCTTCTGGAACCTGAGACGGTAGTCATACCATGCATTTATATTTGTGATATGCTCTCTACTTGATTCATGCTCTTTAAGTCTAGCCCCAAGATGAATCCAGTCACTTAAACCATCATTTGCTAGCTGGCCTCTCACAAGCCCCCTTTTTAACAATTTGCAACAAAAACAAAATACTTGTTCAAGGTCGCTACTGTATACAAGCCACTCTCTGTCAAACATTTCTCCATTTGAGAGAATTCTATTAAATGATAATGCAGAAAACCTCCTCTAGCCACTCGGATCTACACCGTCGGTGGTCCGCCGGCAGATACATGAATGACGATCGGCCGGGCTCGGTGCTGGCCCAAAAGCTCGTCGGCGCACCGTTGCCACTCATTAAGTGCGACGACTGCCCAAAGAAGGTATTGCGCCGCATGTCTACAATGCCGGAACATCCCGGATGGGTGTTCATCAAGTGCTCAGGCGGTGGGGCATGTGCTACTTTAGCTTTGGTTGTGCTCTCGAATTTGACTAGTTGTGCTAACTTAAAATTTTATTGTGTAGAATGGATGCAAGTTTTGGTATTGGAAAGAAGAGTACATCGATATATTGATAGAGCACAATTTAGTAGATGTTCGTGCAGTTTTAGCTAGCATAGATGCTAGAGATGAGACTAGTGCACTTGTTGCTAGAATAGAGGCTAGACATGAGACTAGATGTGAGGAAGCAACGTCTACTTCTCTACACTCTAAGAAGAAAGAAGCACGCAAGATTGAGCCTCCACAGATCAACAATGAATGCATCGAGAAGGCACTAATCCAACTTACATGAGCTGTTATGGAAGTTCGATATCTTCTAGAATGTATTCTTGTGGTTGTTGTTTTCTTTGGCCTTGCTTTTCTAGTCAAAATTCGGTAATGTATTCCCATGTATCAAAAATCAATGATGAAAAAAAGATACGGGCTTGAATAGAAAAGTGTATGCGGACAGGATGCGGACGGGATGCGTCCGTGCATTGGGCGCACGACCACCGCATCCTAGAAGCCCGAACACGACCCCATTGTCCTACCCCAAACAGACAGAATCCGGGCAAAACGGACGTCCGTTTGGGGTTGTGCGCTGGAGTTGGCCTTAGCTGTGAGCTACGTACGTACACCACCTCCACAGCAGGGCGAACCGGTGCGGTTGACGGAGGCCAACAACTGTGCTCTGTAAGGTCTTTAACATAGATGCTCTCTCTATGGGTAGAGGCTCTGCAGTCTGCACTGGATCGGATGGAATCCTATATACTTAAGAAATTCACCCCCACTATTTGATTTATCTAAACATGCAACATAGACACATCATCATCCAACCACATCCAGCCACGTCACCTCAGGCAGTCCCACGTACACCCGGCCACTCTATGTTTCCAGCCGTAAACCACAGACGTGGAAAAGAGCTTTGCTACATCTACATGAGAATTACTATAGAAAGGATGTCACGGGCATCGCACTTACCCGACCACTCTACCATTATTTATTCTCCACGCTAGAGTTATATTTTCCCACGAAGTGTCTCCTGTCATCCCTCCTATCTTCTTCATGGAAGCTCTCTCCCTCTTCATCCTCTCTAATCCCCCATTAAATCAAATCGGTGGAAAAGGATGCATCAGTACCTTTGACTCCCCCTCTCCCCTGCCTACCCTACCATGTAGGGTCACCATTAATACCATCCCTGTCCTCGCGTCCAATCCCTTGGGCACCTGCCGCTTCGGTCACCGATGCCACCTCTTCTTCTCCTGGCCTACAGGGCTCTGGAGGCCTCTCTCCCCTGTGCTACCAACACCTCCACACCATCGATCTTTTTTTGGAATGTTGGTAGTTTGACTACCAAATTCATTGATCAGTGGGGGAAAGAATAGAACGAGCTACAGGGAGTACCCAAGGTGGGTTCACGCCAGATATGCTCAAGCAAGGAAGAAGAGAAAAGAAGAAAGGAAACAAAAAGACCTCAGACTAATCCAATCAAGCTCAGTCCACACCATCGATCTAGTTGTGGCCGGCGGGAGCGTTGGCCTAGTCAGGAGGAGAGTCGTTGCGTCAGATTTTTTTGTGACAACTACGCCATGATCTGTTGCGATGAGAAGAGACATTGGGCAGTCAAGATCATACAACTGAATCTCTCTCACCTACTCCTCTAGGTCGCTCACGTGTTGCTCTTACGATCCTGCTCAAGGTAATCACCCTGCACTTCGTGATCTCAAGTTTACTGAGACCCATTCAACGCCCCTTACTTCTTCTCACTCTGGGCCCCCTGTCATCTTTGAGGCGCATGCATCTGTGTTATAGCACCAGATTATGGTGAGGAGACTCGAGCTCCTTAGAAATTTGTACACCAGAGGTAGCTAGGTAGGTATACATTATTTATCTATTCAAAGTTGTGTTATCTCTAAATAACAGGGCACGCTGGAAGAAAAATAGCGTCGAATCTTATAGGCTTTACCAGTCCTAACTGCTATCCATGCAAATCACCGTCTGTACATGATAGTGGAACTAATTTTTTATGTTACATCCAGCAGTGGAGATGATGTGATTATAATCAATTCGGCATTACTCTATGCAATATGTTATGCTTAAATAGCAATGTAACTAAATTGGAACATAGCCTGATATGTAATTTGAAACCCTTTTGAAGGATATGAAGACTGGAGGAGCTGTGTGGGTATGGCCATGTGCGTCTCCCAGGTCATGGTGGAAAAGGTGTGCTAGAGCTTAGTTACAGACATGTTTGCATTGGGGGTGTATGTGTACAGTGTACAAATTCTGGAGTTGTGGTCAAGCAGCTAGCATGCCCATTCCAGCCTCCCAGGTATGGTAGCGAAGTAGCATCTGCAATGGGTGCATGCAGAAGTTTCTGTCTATAGAATCAGCACAACCAAAGCATGGTGGTCACCGTGACATGGCAGCCGGTAGCATGAATAAATTGGAGAATGAGTAGTCGTCGGCTGCACACAAAGAATACTACCAACATATATACATTATATGAGGTCCTTAGGTATCTCTATCTTTCTCTATCATTCCTGTATGTAATATTTTTTGTCCGCTTTTCCGCTCTTTGACTATTTTATTATGTGAAGATAATTCATTGGTGCTAAACTTAAATTGATTTTTTACATACCATGCTAAACTTAAATCGCTCAAAAATGCATTCAACACATTAGCAATGCAGTTATATATTGACTTGAATGTACTCAGTTTATGTCTTTTGTATCACCCCATCACTATTTTTTCACTCCATAAATCCTGCTTCTATGTTGTGCAACAAATTCCCATAGCAATGCACGGGGTATCATCTAGTATCCTAAATTTTGTAGCGTATCTCGTGTCTGATATTCTTCAAGCAAAACAGTGGGCATTTACAAAAGAAGGAGAACTTGACACTAATGGGATCAACACGTCAAGTGAGATCATGCTATCCAGCTACCTTAGCCATTGGATTAAGATCCCATGGTATAGATCAAGAAGGGTGGAGACACGCAGGACAATTTGCATGGAGGGCCTCATCATACAAAAATATGAGTAAAATGTATCGTAAGTCACTGTGTTTTGCGTCGTGTGCTCACTTTGGTCACCATACTTAGGGATACATGCAATACGGTCACTATATACGACAAGACATGATTATGCGGTCACTGTAGCGCGTATTGAGCTCGTACACCGCCTGTTGACCACGTATTGACCAATCGACCGCACCAGGTGGTAGGGAGCGGCCGTCCGCGCGTCCATTTTGCAACCCCCCCCCCCCCCCCCCCCCGTGTCCTTGGAAATGGATCAAATCCCCTTGCCTATACGTCTTCATTACCACTGAAGTAGAGGGTGCGACACAGGGGAGAGGGAGGCGATCGTCGTGGTGCACCGGCTCATCGGCGTCGGACACGCTAGGGAGGGTGGAGATGCGTGGTTCGTCAACCCCTGTTCGTCGGGGGGTGCATAGGCGTGGCGGCGATGGCACCTGTTCATCGCCCTGACAGCGTGCCGCCCCAAAGTACAGTAAGTCCCAAATTTCCCCCTCTTGTCTTGGATTTTTGGTGTTAATCTCCAATATCTCGTTTGGGCATAAAAAATCTTTAGTTAGTTTTAGGGTTCCTCGCATTGGAGTCTATATTTCGGTAGGCTAGAGTTTTGCGCATGATTTGGGGGTTCGGAGTAGGGTTTTAGGTGTGTTCTTGATTGTGACGAATTTGTACCTACTTAAATCAGAGTAGGGCTTGGACATCGTCAATTTTGAGTTAGTTACATAGGACCAGCCGCACTGGAGTTCTAATTCCGCTAGGGTTTAGGGTTCTGATGTGGGGTTTTCAGAGAATGGGTTTAAGGGTGTAAAGGTGGTGCCTTGTAGATGTTTATGATACTTGTGTACATGCTTTATTTTTGCAAGGCGCACGGAGCAAAAAAATCAGTTCAGATCAACCATGGAGGATATTTTCTTAGACGTGGTAGCAACTGTTCTTATGTGAATACTCATGTTGTGTGGTATGATTAACTTGATGAAGTGACATGGTCTTCACTTATGGTTGAGAACATAGTGGTGGAGATTGGGTGGAAAATGGTAAGCAAATTGAAGGTGTACTTGATTCCTATCCTGTCAATCAAGAAAAATGGTTTGAGAGAAATCAGAGGAGATGCAGACACTGATCAGATGCTGACATTTTTGTCTCTTGGTCACAACTCATTCAGTCTGTATTTGGACCATGATAATAGCTTGGATGCAGACCTTACTGAGGATGATGGTGAATTTCCCAATAACTCACCTGCCTCCTGTATTCAATCCTAGAAAATCATGTAACAATAAGCCAGAGAATGAAGAAACACATGTTGAAGTAGAGCATCCTATTCCTATATATGTGATTTACCCAGACAGTCCAACAGATGATGTTAGTAACTATGTGTTTGCAAAGAGGAACTGCTCTGTTGTCAATGATGAAGATGCAAATATGGAAGAGGCAGGGACTATTGTGATTCAACCAGCACAACCTGAGGCAGATAGACCACAACCTGAGTTAGAACAACCACAACCTGAGGCAGAAGAAGCAGAGCACGAAGTTGTGACCACCAGAACAAGAAGGCAGTGCAATTCTACATATGAAATGGCAGAAGAAGAAGATACAGATGATGACAATGATTCAGATGATTCATGTTTTGATCCAGGTGCCATAATAGATAGTGATTATGACATGAATGATGGTGATGATGATCTATATGCAGATAATGTTGACATGGATGAACCTGAAGACAAACAAGTGAGAGGGAAACAGTTAGGTAAAGATAGTGCAAAAGAAAAGGAAAAGATAAAGCTAGAGATAAAGGCAAAGAGAAGCAAAATGATGAACTATATGAGTCTGAAGGTGATGATCTATGGCCACCAGATGAAGATGATGAAGAATTGTACATGAAGTTCAAGGCATTTAGGGAAGAGGACCTACACTATCCTAAATTCCATGTTGGCCAAGTTTTCCAAATAGTTGAGCTACCGAGGACAGCCATCAAAGAGTATTGCTGCAAGAATAGAGTTGATGTTAAGCTGCCTGTGAATGATAGAAAAATATTGAAGGCCAAATGTGATGATGTCTGTACTTGGTATATGTGGGCCTCTTATGACAGTAGAACCAAGTGTTTTATTTTCAAGAAGTATGTAAGTGAACACACCTACACAAAGAAGTGGAAGAGCAAGGCTTTCACTGGTCCATTCATTGCCTAAAAATATTTGCAGAGCTTCAGAGCTGACCAGGATATGAACTTGAGAAACATCTCTAGGGTTGTGCAGAAGGAGTGGCACATGACCCCAACAAGGATCAAATTGCAGAGGGCTAGGAGGCTGGCTATGAAGATCATACATGATGATGAGAAAGGGCAATACAAATTCTATGGGAATATGGCAATGAGACCAGAAGGAGTAACCCATACAACTCTTTCTTTGTGGCACTTGATGAACAAGCAAGGTTCAACAAGGCCTATATGTGTCTGGATGCTTGCAAGAGAGGGTTCCTTCAGGGGTGTAGGCCTATCATCTTTCTAGATGGGTGCCACATTAAGGCAAGGTATAGAGGACAGTTGCTATGTGCTGTGTGAATAGATCCAAATAATTATAATTTTACAATTGCAATAGATGTTGTCTAAGTGGAGGACAAACCCAACTGGTGTTGGTTCTTGGAGAGATTGAAAAATGATCTGGCAATCATCAACACTGCCCCATGGTCAGTTATGAGTGACAAACAGAAGGTACAATATTTGTTTCTCTGACTTTTTGTCAATGAGCTTCTTTATGGCACTTTTTGTTTGATTGCTTCTGTTTAACCATTACAGGGAGTAATCAATGTTGTGGATGAGGTGCTTCCAGAATCAGAACATAGATTCTGTGTGAGACGCATGTGGCAGAACTTTCAGCAGCTACACAAGGGTGATGCACTAAAGAATCAGTTGTGGAAGATTGCTATAAGTAGCACACCAACTAAATATGAGCAATATATGAATGAGATGAAGGAGTTGAGTATGGATGCATACACTTGGTTGCATGAACTGGAGCCAAACACATGGGTTAGAGCTTTTTAAAGTGGTTTAATTACCAAAGTGTGATATCCTACTGAATAACATCTGTGAGGTCTTGAACAAGTATGGGAACTTCTTACTCATGTGAATATCATACTTAAGTGAATTTCTTACTCATGTGAATATTTTACTAATGTGAACTTCTTACTTCTTCATAGATATATCCTAGAGGCAAGGGAGCTTCCTATATCATCCATGTTAGAAAGCATCAAAGGTCAATTGATGACAAGGCACTATACCAAACTGCAAGAGGCTAAGAAGATGACAGGGCACATCTGCCCCAAGATCAAGAACCAGGTGGAGAAGATGATAGAGTGGGCAAGTACATGCTATGTGCACGGGGCATGAGATGGAGTGTTTCAGTTGGAGATAGAAGAACAGACTACATTGTGGACTGGCATAACAGTGAATACAGCTGCAATAGATGGGAGAAGAGTGGGGTCCCTAGTGTACATGTCATAGCTTGTGCAAGACATGAAAGAGTTGATCCTTTACAACTAGTAAATGACTGGTACTCTGTGGAGATGTTCAAGAAAGCCTACAACAACATCATATACCCTTGCAAAGAGAGGGAGAAGATGAATGTCCCCCTGTCAGTGTCAAAACCGGCAGATCTCGGGTAGGGGGTCCCGAACTGCGCGTCTAGGATCGATGGTAACAGGAGACAGGGGACACGATGTTTACCCAGGTTCGGGCCCTCTCTATGGAGGTAATACCCTACGTCCTGCTTGATTGATCTTGATGAATATGAGTGTTACAAGAGTTGATATACCACGAGATCGTAATGGCTAAACCCTAGAAGTCTAACCTGTATGACTATGGTCATGAGTATATCCTTTCCGGACTAACCCCTCCGATTTATATAGACACCGGGGGGGGGGGGATCTAGGGTTACATAGAGTCGGTTACATAAGAAGGAATCTTCATAGTCGGTCGCCAAGCTTGCCTTCCATGCCAAGGAGAGTCCAATCCGGACACAGGTACAGTCTTCGGCCTTCATGTCTTCACAGCCCATCAGTCCGACCCAATATATAACAGGCCGGACGCCCGAGGACCCCTTAGTCCAGGACTCCCTCAGTAGCCCTGAACCAATCTTCAATAGCGAGGTGTTCGACACACAAATTGTCTTCGACATTGCAAGGCGGGTTCCTCCAAGTGATGTATTTCGGCCATCGATTCAATGTCGCTCTCCTCGATCTCTGTGCGTTAAATAACATCGCCTTCCACGTGTCAAGCGAAGGCGGAAGGTCGGGGTATTTTTGCAGATAACACCTTGTCCATGCAAGGAAGAGAGCCTATTAAAGAGATTGGATCCTAGATCAATTTGGCACCACGCAGAGGAAATCTCCAGAAACTGCTTAGGAGAAACCATTCCAGCATGGCTATCACCCCCAGCTCCTCCACCCGTTCTAGCCTAGAGAAAGGCCAGTGGGAGAGGTGTTCAGTGTCCCACAGTCAATTGACGAAGCTGCAGACGCAGGGATTTCTTCCCCTGTAGATCTAGTTCCTGTTCGAGCGGGGCTAGATTCCTTCAACGGTGAGATTCAGGCAGAGGACCTCCCCAATCCATCCGGGGAGAGCGAGTATGTTTCGTCCCCTACCTACTAAGGGGCGTTGGATTTCCAATTCATCCGTTCCTCCGAGGGTTTCTGGAATACTATGGCCTCTAACTGCACAACTTCACCCCTACCTCCATTCTGCACATTGCGGGTTACGTCGCTTTATGTGAACTATTCCTGGGTATCGAGGCTCATTTCGAGCTATGGAGGAAATTGTTTTGTCTTGTCCCCCGTAATCACGAGGGGTCAATATTTGAAGTGGGCGGAGCCGAAGTATGGCATATCGCTGATACCGGATATCTGTCCGGCACACCAAGGAAGGCATCCGAAGAATGACCTTCCGAATGGTTCTATATTGAGGATGTCGCGCTTCCCGACCCAGTTCGAAAGGGTCTTCCTGAATTTGCGAGTGTTTCGCTGAAGAAATGCCACAGTTGGCGTTCTCGGAGTCTTGAAGAGGATGACAGCGCAGAAGTTTGTCAGCTTATGAGCAAGACAAAGATGCTCTCTCAGTCTGAACTCACAATAATCGAGGTAATGGCGATCTCCATAGTGTGTGGGGTTCAGCCGCTACAATACAGAGGGCTACCCATGTGGCACTATAATGGGGAGGATGACTCCTCCCGCTATGGCCGAAAGGGCCCGAATACCCCCGCCGCTCTGGCCAAAATATTGGTCGAGACATTTAAAGGGGAGGAAGAGGAATTTCTTCGCATTAAGCGCAGAGATGGATATTCTATGTATGATCCTCCCAGTTGGGTAAGCTTCGACCCCCCCTATTCTACTCATTCCCCTTCCGGATTACTTTTGATAAATTTCAAGTCTGTTTATGACAACACTGGCGGAAGGTCACCGAAGGACTTCATAGTCCTGCCCCACAACCGGAGATCCACAACCGGGAGCTAGATCCTGGGTTTGAAGAGGTTCCGAATATATTCGTGGTGCTTGCGGGGGGAGTGTTTTACCAGACAAGCTATGACGGCACAGAAGTGGCCATCACCACCGACTACCCTGGCCTTCTTCCTGCTTCACATGTAAATAATTAAGAATCACCTTCTCCAAAAGAGTGCTCTTATTCTGCCTCACCCACCACACTGTATCGTGCTTCACAGGGGAGACGTTCGGCGATTTCGAAGAGATTGGCTCCTGCGTCGGGCAAGCCTTCCAAGAGGAAAGCAAACAAAGACACAGCCGTGCCTTCATCGAAGAGGTATGAATTCACCAACCCGCACCTGAGCAGTCACGTCCAACCGTGACCTTCCCGTTTTCCATGTGTTAGGAGGAAGGTGCGCCGGACTATATCCGGAGGTTTGAGCGGCCGTACTTCCGCAGATAGGATTCAAATCCTGCCGTGCAGACGGGGGCTGATGCAAGGCGACGCTAGACAGTCCTCCAGCCGAGGACTTGGATGATGTATCCGTCACCAACTCGAAAGTGGAGAGTGCCATGAATCATCGGCGCCGTCGGGCCATTTTACAAGACCTTGGCTTTTCAGAAGAGTCGTTTCATGCCTTCAGCTCAGCCGATGCATACATCCGGGCTGCTCGAGATGGGATTAAAAGGGCCACAAAGCAACATTTGAAAGATGTGCAGGTAAATTCGCTTTGTCTGACTATGATAACCATATGCCAGTTGCCCCCGAGACTTAAAGGAGTTGAAACAACTGATTTAAGGATCAATGTTCAACCAGGTGCTTACGGAGAGGAATACCCAGCTAGCTCAGGAATTAGAAAAGTGTCAGCGCCAGCTGCTTGCTGCCAATGCCGAACTGGAGAAATACAAGGCATCTCTCGATAATATTTTCCTCTATCGAAAATTCACAATAATACACCGATAGTGTGAATCTGGGTTCTAATCTTTGTGTTGGGTCGTTAGACCAAGTACGAGAGCAACTGGACGCCGCTTGAAGCGAAGAACACGGAGCCAAAAAGCTACTAGCCGCGGGCGAGCATGTATTGACAAAAGTCGTTGAAGAGAAAAAGAAACTCTAGGATTCAAACACCAAACTGGGCGAAGAACTAAAAGATGTGCGAGCGCAGCTAGTCGACTCTGTGAAGGAGAACAAGAAGCTGCGAGGCGGCATATTCAATACGTGGACGCTTTTATCTTATAGCGGTTTGGAGGTAGCGGTAGCTGGTATAGCTGTAATTGCAGGTGTATTGACGAACCGCCCCGAAGAGGAAGTGTCCGGATCATCAAATGATCTTCTGCAAGGGCTGTCGCGGTTACACGAGCAAGCTCGGCAAGCTATGCGGAGTGTAGCCAAGGCTTTACGGCCATCCGACTCCCCTACAGGAACCATGGAGAAGCTGGTAGAGTTTTTCAAGGGAGCGCGGCGGCGTATCCGGTAGTGGAAGATATCTGCCTGCCGAGAGGGTGCATGAGAGGCCTGGGCCATGGTGAAGACGCGATATACCAAGCTGGATCCTAATCACATGGCTTGTGTCGGAACGGTAGGGCCGAATGGGGAAGAAATTCCCATTAGTATAGTATATGACCAAGTAGAGGTGGCCACCAAATATTCCCAACATGATTGTAAGTTAGACTGCCTATTGGAAGGTGTAGAGGAAGAGGTGTTCGAGTCCAAGTGACTATGTACTTTCCTCATCTAGCTGAATTGTATATCATTTGTCATGGCGGACCTTTTCGCTTCAACCTTTGGACCCGAAGGTGCGGAGTGTTTCCGAATACTGTCGTGGCCGAATAGGCCAGGGTATGCCTGAAAACTAGGCGTAGGGGTCATAGTTGCTTGAACGGACAAGTTGTATCCGGCTAGCTATGTTATATTACATTGATATCGTAAGAAACATCTTCCATAGAGAATAGTTCTATTAAGGGTTCCTTTCCCTGGGTGTGCATGCATTTAATGTACATGTCCGAATTGTGATGCGAGCACCACAGTTTGTATAACTTCTGGGGGTGCACAACGGAGTGAGTTTTGAAAACGTCTTCAATTCACCGACTGAATATTCCCTTAAGAACGCTAGCTTTCGGCTTCACCCAGTCTGAGGTACACATTCGGATGACCTGGCAGTAACAATCGCAGAGGTGCTCCCTTTATGCCCTAGCCGAACTAACAGGAATGTAGGGCATAAGCACAGGAGCCAGGCAACCCAGCTTGGCAAAAACTTAAGTCATATCGATGCATATAGTGGCAAAGAAACGGGTACATATGGAAAAAACTCATATGTGAGGAGCTTAATGCTCGAGGAATGACAAGAACTTCTGTCCGAGAAGCCTCCAGGTACAAGTGACATACATATTTAGAGATGTATGTGTCGATGGTGTGCGGTCTAGCCGTACCAAAGCGTTAAAGCAAGAAAGAAGAAAATAATCGGAAAGAGAGAAAAAATAATGGAAACTATAGGGGGGAGGATACGAACAAGGGGTTTGGCGCTAGGCATAGAATCTATGGAGTCTGGCTGCGTTCGAGGGGTTCGGCTTGAGGCGATTGTTTGATGCATCGCAAAGACGGTACGCTCCTTCAGTGAGAACTTCGTAAATTATGAAGGGACCCTCCCATTTGGGCTTGAGTTTGTCCTTTTTCTTCTCCGGCAGGCGTAGAACGAGTTCGCCAATGTTGTAAGTCTTGGCCCGTACATCTCTGCTTTGATATCTTCGAGCCTGCTGTTGGTAAAATGCTGAACGGGCTTTTGCGACATCGCATTCCTCCTCAGGGAATCTAGGCCATCCTGCCAATCAATCTCGGCTTCTCTCTCTTCGTACATACGCACTCGAGGTGAGTCGTGAATAATATCGCAGGGCAATACTGCCTCTGCGCCATACACCATGAAAAAAGGTGTGTATTCAGTAGTGCGGTTGGGCGTGGTCCGCAACCCCTTGAGTACGGAGTCGAGCTCCTCAACCCAGTGCTTGTCTGATTCTTTCAAAGACCGCACTAGTCTGGGCTTGATGGCGCTCATAATAAGACCGTTGGCTCGTTCGACTTGACCATTGGTTTGTGGGTGGTAGATGGAGGTGTAATCGAGTTTAATACCTAGATTAGTACACCAGGTTTTTACCTCGTCGACTGTGAAATTGGAGCCGTTGTCAGTGATGATGATGTGTGGGACACCATAACGGTGCACAACACCGGATATGAAGTCTATCATCGGGCCAGATTCAGCCGTTTTGACCGGCTTAGCCTCTACCCACTTAGTGAATTTGTCCACCATAACCAGCAGATATTTTTTCTTATGGCTTCCCCCTTTAAGGGATCCAACCATATCGAGTCCCCAGACCGCAAAAGGCCAAGTGATGGGGATTGTTTGTAAGGAGGTGGGGGCATATGGCTTTGATTGGCAAAGAGTTGGCATCCGACGCAACGTTGGACAAGGTCCTATGCATCTGCTCGGGCCGTCGACTGATAAAACCCTGTACGGAAGGCCTTGCTAACAAGGGCCTGAGCTGCGGCGTGGTGACCGCCGAGTCCGGCATCAATTTCAGCAAAGAGCTGCCGCCCCTCTTCCTCGGATATGCATTGTTGAAGGACCCCGGTGGCGCTTTTCTTGTAGAGCTCTCCGTCATGAACCTTGTAGGCCTTTGAACGCCGGACAATGGAGCGGGCCTCATTCTGGTCCTCAGGAAGGTCTTTCCTGTTGAGGTAGGCCAGGAAGGGTTCGGTCCATGGGGCAATGACTGCCATGATGAGATGCATCGATGGTGTTATTTCGATGGCTGAGCCCGCGACGACGTTGGTGTTTCCGGGATCTTGGATTATGTTTGGTTCCAGACTAGTATTGCTGGTTTCCCCCTGCCACACCACAGATGGCTTAAAGAGCCTTTCTAGGAAAATATTAGGTGGGACGGGGTCGCCTTAGCGCCGATACAAGCAAGAACATCCGCCGCTTGATTACTTTATCGAGCCACATGATGGAACTCGAGTCCCTCGAACCGGGCCGACATTTTTATGACTGCGTTACGATACACTACCATCTTCGGATCTTTAGCATCAAAATCTCCGTTTATTTGAGATATTGCAAGGTTGGAGTCCCCACGTACTTCTAGGCATTGTATGCCCATGGAGACAGCCATCCGGAGACCATGTAATAAGGCCTCGTATTCGGCTGCTTTATTGGAGTCTGTGTATAGTATTTGGAGAGCGTATTGGACGATGTCTCCAGTAGGGGACGTTAAAATGATGCCCGCTCCTAACCCTGCCAGCATTTTGGAGCCGTCGAAGTACATGACCCAATTGGAGTATGTGTCGTACTCTTTAGGGAGTTCGGCCTCTGTCCATTCAGCGATGAAGTCGGCCAGTACTTGGGATTTGATAGCTCGACGTGGTTTATATGTAATGTCAAATGGGAGGAGTTCAATGGCCCATTTGGCAATCCGGCCCGTAGCATCGCGGTTGTTTATGATGTCATTGAGTGGTACTTCGGAGGCCATCGTGATCGAACACTCCTAGAAGTAGTGATGGAGCTTTCGGGATGCCATGAAGACTGCATATGCTATTTTTTGATAATGAGGGTACCGGGATTTGCATGGTGTAAGGATAGTGGATACGTAGTATACTGGCTTCTGAAGCGGGAATTTATGTCCGTCCTGTTCTCGTTCAACGACGAGTATGACGCTCACCACCTGGTGTGTTGCCGATATGTATAATAACATCGGTTCGCCGGCGTTTGGTGCGGCCAGGATTGGATTGCTCGCAAGAAGAGTTTTTATTTCCTCCAGTCCGGCTGTTGCCACATCTGTCCACTCGAAGTGGTCGGTCTGCCGTAGAAGGCGATAGAGTGGTAGTGCCTTTTCTCCCAATCTGGAGATAAAGCGGCTTAGAGCTGCTATGCAACCCACAAGCTTTCAAACTTGTTTAAGGTCTGTTGTCTTAGCCAATTGTGACAAAGCTCGGATTTTGGCTGGGTTTGGTTCGGTTCCTCTATTAGAAACGATGAAGCCCAGCAATTTTCCAATGGGGACGCTGAAGACACACTTTTCCGGGTTGAGCTTAATGTCATACGCCCAAAGGTTGTCGAATGTAAGACGTAAGTCGTCTATTAGTGTTTCAACGTGCCTGGTTTTGATGACGACGTCATCGATGTAAGCTTCAACTGTTTTGTCGATCTGTTTCTCCAGGCATGTTTGAATCATGTGTAGGTATGTGGCACCGGCGTTCTTGAGCCCAAAGGGCATGGTGTTGAAGCGGAATGGCCCATATGGGGTGATAAATGCTGTTGCGGCTTGATCGAACTCCTTCATTTTGATTTGATGGTATCCGGAAATGCATCGAGGAAACACACTGAGTCGTGTCCTGCGGTGGCGTCGATGATTTGATCAATGCGGGGGAGGGGGAAGGGATCCTTAGGGCAAGCCTTGTTGAGGTCTTTGAAATCGACGCACAAGCGCTAGGATTTGTCCTTCTTTGGTACCATCACCAGGTTTGCTAGCCAGTCCGGGTGTTTGATTTCTCTAATGAATCCGGCATCGATGAGTTTGGCCAGCTCCTCCCCCATGGCTTGTCGCAGCGCCGCAGTGATTGCTTGACTGGTTTAAACCCCTTTAATATATTGAGGCTATGTTCGGCCAGCTCGCGTGGGATCCCTGGCATATCTGAAGGATGCCAGGAGAATATGTCCCAGTTTTTGCGCAGGAATTCTCATAGTGCAGTGTCAACTGTTGGGTTCAGTTGAGCTCCGATAGATGCTTTCTTCTTGGGGTCCGTTGGATGGACCTGGAATTTGACTATTTCTTCTACCGGTTTGAAGGATGTGGATTTAGGGCGTTTGTCGAGGATCACGTCGTCCCTGTCCACCATGGAGCGTAGTGCGGTTAATTCGTCGGTCGCGAGGGCTTTGGATAGCTCCTCCAGGGGCAGGGATGCGGTTTTGTTTTCAGTGCAGAGTGCTATGTCCGGATCACTGACGAGAGTGATTATACCGTTTGGTCCGGGCATTTTGAGCTTCATATACCCGTAATGGGGTATGGCCTGAAAGCATGTAAAAGCATCCCGCCCCAACAGGGCGTGATATCCGCTCCTGAAAGGGGCCACTTGGAGAGTTATTTCTTCGGACCGATAGTTCTCCGGCATGCCAAATACTATGTCAAGTGTGATTTTGCCCGCGCACCATGCCTCCCGACTAGGAATAATTCCTCGGAAGGTTGTGTTACTTTGCATGATGCGGCTCCTATATATTTCCATTTTTATGGAGTGTATCCTCATAAATGAGGTTTAGTCCACTGCCGCCGTCCATGAGGACCTTGGTAAGTCGAAACTCATCCACAATGGGACTGAGGACTAACGCGGCTGGCGCTCGTACTGTTCTGTACTTTGGTTTATCACCAGCGTTGAATGTTATAGCCATGTCATTCCAGGGGTTTATCATAGCAATTTGGCAGACTTCGGCGAGCTCGCGAAACGCCCTGTTGCGCTTGTTGTTTGAAGCGAATGTCTCAAAGACCGTCAATACTCTTGAGTTATTGTCCCCTGGGGGATGCCGTTCTGGGTCGTCCTTGATAAGGATGTCCTCGCCGCTCGTGGCTACCTGTCATAGTATCCAACATGCTCTAAGGCTGTGAGTTGCCACGGTATTTGGTGTTGTATGTATTTTGCATGGGCCATCGAGCCACCCCACCAGAACGGTGCCATGCTGCATAGCAGTTTTGTGTTTCTTGACTGTTGGACTGGGCGTGCTGTGAGGGTGCGCCCTTTTCGCCTATAGGGGGAGTTGAGTTGGGACTGACGGTTCCCAGCGAGCTGCCTGAGTTTTCCAGGTGCTCTCCATCGTGCTATACTTTTGTATGATGGTTTCTAAGTTGGCGAATTTCAGTATGCGGCGGCGATTGATGGCGTTGAGGATTCCTTCATCCGCGCAATTGTTGCAGAACGCTGATATTGCGTCCTCGTCACGGAAATCTTTTACCTTGTCCTTGACAAGGAGGAATCTGGCCCAGAAGTGGTGGATCGTTTCCTGAGACTGCTGTTTTATGCTCATGAGAGCGGCTATATCTGGGTGGGTGGGTGGATTAAATCTGAACCCCGATCTGACCGATTATCCGGAGTCTAACGACCTTCCGGGCTTAACAGTCCGGGTTTTGGAATATCTTCTAATTGTTTAGTACCGCCGTCCGATGCTATGTTTGGAGGGCTGGTCGCATCCTTTCGCGGGTGGGTATTCGGCTCTTCCTGATCGGCAATCCGAACATAGCCCGTCTTCGGTATAGAAGAAGACTTGTTGTCCTGCTCCACGACTACCGCAATCTGGTGGGTGACCGGTAGGGTCTCGATTTCTCCTTGATCGGTTTTAGGCCCGATCCGATCGTAGTCTGTGGCTATTCCCAAAGCGGCGATGCGATCTAGGAGTTCGTTCAAAGACGAAAACTCTGTCGGGTCCATCTTCTTGGAGTGCTCGGAGTTGATGCGAAGGAGGTTTTCGGTGGCCCGAGAGGTCATCATCGGCTCAACGGTGGAACGGGCGATCATAGTAAAGCCACCCAACCGGAGGGTTTAGCCCGGGGCCAGAGCTCCCCCGGAGGTGATGTTGTCTTTAAGGACAAGGCGAGCCATCGAGCGTTTCGTCAACGGCGCAGTGGAACTCTCAATGAAAGCACCAATGTTGGTGTCAAAACCGGCGGATCTCGGGTAGGGGGTCCCGAACTGTGCGTCTAGGATCGATGGTAACAGGAGACAGGGGACACGATGTTTACGCAGGTTCGGGCCCTCTCTATGGAGGTAATACCCTACGTCCTACTTGATTGATCTTGATGAATATGAGTGTTACAAGAGTTGATCTACCATGAGATCGTAATGGCTAACCCTAGAAGTCTAACTTGTATGACTATGGTAATGAGTATATCCTTTCCGGACTAACCCATCCGGTTTATATAGACATCGGGGTGGAATCTAGGGTTAAATAGAGTCGGTCACATAAGGAATCTTCATAGTCGGTCGCCAAGCTTGCCTTCCACGCCAAGGAGAGTCCAATCTGGACACAGGTATAGTCTTCAGCCTTCATGTCTTCACAGCCCATCAGTCCGACCCAATAGATAACAGGCTGGACGCCCGAGGGCCCCTTAGTCCAGGACTCCCTCACCCCCCACTTGAGCCCCCACTTTATGAAACACAAGTAGGCAGACCATGCACAAGAAGAAGGAAAGCTCCAGGAGAAGTGGTTTGCAGCACTGGTGGAAAGAAGTTGTCTAGGAATGGTGTGATCATCCATTGCACGTATTGTGGTGAGGCAGATCACAACAAGAAGGGTCGCCTAGACTTGAAGGCAGGACTGCCTCCTCTACACATGCAAGCTACTGGAAATGTGCAAGAAAATCATGGGGAGAGTAGTCAACAAGCAAATCCAACTCAAGAAGAAAATCCCACTCAAGAAGGAATTGCAAGTCAATAAGCAAATGCCCAGGTCTTACTTTTATTTCCTGGTTACTCTTATGTATTTATAGAAAATGCCCACTCTTGAGAGAATGTCAGTTGTCAAAACAAGCTAACTTGGATATCTTACTTTTGTATTAATAGGATGAGAACTCTACAGAAAGCATTGCGGTTATTGAAGATCTTATGGTGGATCTCTTGATGCAGCAGGTGAGGCTCACTAGTGCCCAGTGGCATTCATTGATATTGCATTCATTCATTCACTAGTGTTTAATGTTGTTTGTTTTAACTTCATGAAGAGGCCAGTTCATAGAGTGACTCAAGCAAGGCCTATTCTAGAGTCCACATTCACCTCAGCTATATAGGTTTTGATGAACCAATCACAGCCAAGCTTTAGAACAACCGCCATTCAGCAAGGAGAATTAGCTAAGAAGTTTCTAGCATTGAAAAAGCAAAGAGACAAAGAAGTGGAGGACAAAAAAGAAGCTCTACTTGCAGCAAGGAGAGAAGAGCAGCAGAAGATATTGCTAGGAAAAGGCATGAGCAAGCTAAGAAGAAGGCAGCAGTTGCACCAAGGAAGAGGCAGGCAGTAGCTCAAGAAAGGGAGAGGAGGAGAGAAGAAGCTGAACTAAATAAGAAGGCAGCACAAGAGACAAAGAAGATAATTGCAGAGAAAATGAAGGCCATTTCAGCTGAGAACAAAGCAAAACAGGAAGCTAAAAAGAAGGCTGAGTGAGAAGCAGTAGCTGCAAAGAAACTTGCAGAGAGGCAGGCTGCTGCTGCATAGAGAGAGGCTGATAGACAAGCTATTGCTGCACAGAGAGAAGCAGATAGACAAGCTGCTGCTACAGAAAGAGAAGCTGCAAAGAAGGAGGAGATGAGAAGAAAAATTGTTGCTGCTGGTAAGAGAAAGGTCCAGGAATACCAAGTGCTACCTAACAAATCCAAGAGAACATCTATGTTTGATGTTTTCAGGTGAATATACCAATGTTGGGCTGTGTTTGAATGATATGGTGTCTTTTGTTCACTCAGGATGTAGTTCTATCTTTATGTAAGACTGTCAAACTTGCAATGGTGGGTTATGTAACAATTGATCCATACTGATGTCATGTTGTGAGTTTGGATCAATTGTTGATCATGAATTACCCTTCAATGACTAGAAATATTGTGCAACGGGCTTCTTTGAACTAGTATCAAAATATTCTGCAATGAGTTTGTTTGCTACTAAAAGTATTGTTATTGAAATATGAAGTTTACTTCTGCTTGTGCTTGGTCTTCTTCTCAGCTTTCAACCACAACTTGTTGGCAAATAAACAACTTGTATTTGCTGGTCACCACAAGCTAAGAAGAACAACAGTTTCAACAACTTCTTATTTGTTGGTCACCACAACTTGTATCAGCCTATTCACTGATCTTCTTTCAGCCATACTTTTACATCATTCTTGGTTACCAGTGCATGGTCATCAAGCACAACATGAAATCAAAAACATCAATGCTGGATGTAACAACAATTTTAGCCAGCAATATTGAATGTTAACCAACAACCATCAGTTAATTAGAAAATGAACAACCATCAGTTAAGAGAAAGGTTAACATTTAGGTTAACAAGTCATATATCATTACCAGCTTCCTTTCAAAGCCATTACATCATCCCCAAATGAGGTTTATATCCTGACCAAGCATTACATACTGACCAAGCATTATGTCCTAACTGAAAGAGTTTTGCAACCTCCATAACAACTACATTAGTCTTAACCTAAACAAACATTACATCCTGACCAAGCCTGAGTTGACATCATTTCTTCAGAAGGAGATACCAAACATAACACACAACACTATGACTGATCCCATCATTGCATTCAAAACCAGAAACATCTCTCTATGTAAACCTAAAAGAGCATCTGCCTACTGCTTGGTCATGAGATTTCTTAAAGGCCTCCTGTCATATATCCCAGCTCCAATGCCTGCAAGCCTAGCCCTTTCTTCCCTTTCTCGAATTAGTTGTTACCTCCTATCCTCTAGAGCGCCAATTGCATCCACTGCTTCATTCCCATTGAGGAAATGATTACCAACAAGATACACAGTGTATTCCAACTCCCAGTGCTAGAAACCACAAGGACCCTATGTACACCAACAGGTCCAACAAAAGAGAAAAACTTAAGCACACCAACAGATCCAACAAAAACACTTGATGAAGAAAAGATGAAGATCTTACATTGATGCACTTGTAGAACACCCAACCCTCATGCTTGTCTGTGTTGGACAGGTAGAACTTCACACGCGTGCGGCAATGAGGGCATCGGATGAGAGGGACCTGCACAGCCCGGCCGCCGAGAGATGACCTCACCGAGCTCATGGACATGGCAGCGACAATGGTGGGGCAACTGACGTGGCGGCGGCGACTAGAGAAGGGGGAAAGAGAATAGGGGAACTAGGGATTTGGAGAAGGGGAGGGGAATAGAGAGCGGGGTGGAGAAGTGGTGGGGATAAAAGTCTTGGAATTTTTGCACACCCCCAATGCAAAGTGGGACATATGACGTGGAACCTGCAGACTAGTTAAGCAGGGCGGCGTACAAGCTCAATACACGCTACAGTGATCGTATAATTGTTGGGAAACGTAGCATGCAATTTGAAAAAAAAATCCTACGATCACACAAGATCTATCTAGAAGATGCATAACAACGAGAGGGGGAGAGTGTGTCCACGTACCCTTGTAGACCGAAAGCAGAAGCGTTAGTTTAACGTGGTTGATGTAGTCGAACGTCTTCCCGATTCAACCGATCAAGTACCGAACATACGACACCTCCGAGTTCTGCACACGTTCAGCTCGATGACGTCCCTTGAACTCTTGATCCAGCAAAGTGTCGAGGGAGAGTTTCGTCAGCACGACAATGTAGTGATGGTGATGGTGAAGTGATCCGTGCAGGGCTTCGCCTAAGCACTACGACAATATGACCGGAGGAGTAAACGGTGGAGGGGGGCACTGCACACAGCTAAGAACAATTGATGTGCCAAGAGGTGCCCCCAGCCCCCGTATATAAATGAGCGAGAGGGTAGGAGGTCGGCCTAGGGCGTGCCAAGTGGGGGGGGATCCCACTTGGACCCCTAGTCCTATTCGCCCCCCTTCCTTCCATCAGAGGGGGAAAGGGGGAAGGAGAGGGAGAGGGAGAAGGAAAGGGGGGCCGCGCCTCCTCCCCTAGTCCAATTCGGACTCCCCATGGGGGGCGTGCGCCACCCCCTTGTGGCCTGCCTTGCCTCCCTCTTATGGCCCACAAGGCCCATATCTTCCCCCGGGGGGTTTTCGGTAACCCCCCCGGTACTCCGATAAGTACCCGAAACACTCTGAAACCATTCCGGTGTCTGAATACTATCCTCCAATATATCAATATTCACCTCTCCACCATTTCGAGACTCCTCATCATGTATGTGATCTCATCCGGGACTCCGAACAATCTTCGGTCACCAAAACACATAACTTATAATACAAATCGTCATCGAACGTTAAGCATGCGGACCCTACGAGTTCAAGAATTATGTAGACATGACGGAGACACATCTCTGATCAATAACCAACAACAGAACCTGGATGCTCATATTGTTCCTACATATTCTATGAAGATCTTTATCGGTCAAACCGCAATGAGAACATACATCATTCCCTTTGTCATCAGTATGTTACTTGCCCGAGATTCGATCGTCGGCATCTTCAAACCTAGTTCAATCTCGTTACCGGAAAGTCTTTTTGCTCGTTCCGTAATGCATCATCCCGTAACTAACTCATTAGTCACATTGCTTGCAAGGCTTATCATGATGTGCATTACCGAGAGGGCCCAGAGATACCTCTCCGGTACTCGGACTGACAAGTCCTAATCTTGATCTATGCCAACCCAACAAACACCTTTGGAGATACCTGTAGAGCATCTTTATAATCACCCAGTTATGTTGTGACATTTGATAGCACACAAGGTATTCCTCCGGCATTCGGGAGTTGCATAATCTCATAGTCAATGGAATATGTATAAGTCATGAAGAAAGAAATAGCAATAGAATTTAACGATCATTATGCTAAGCTAGTGGATGGGTCTTGTCCATCACATCATTCTCCTAATGATGTGATTCCATTCATCAAATGACAACACATGTCTATGGTTAGGAAACTTAACCATCTTTGATTAACGAGCTAGTCAAGTAGAGGCATACTAGGGACACTTTGTTTAGTCTATGTATTCACACATCTATCAAGTTTCCAGTTAATACAATTCTAGCATGAATAATAAATATTTATCATGATATAAGGAAATACAAATAACAACTTTATTATTGCCTCTAGGGCATATTTACTTCAGTCTCCCACTTGCACTAGAGTCAATAATCTAAATTACATTGTAATGATTCTAACACCCATGGAGTCTTGGTGCTGATCATGTTTTGCTCATGGAAGAGGCTTAGTCAACAAGTCTGCCACATTCAGATCCGTATGTATTTTGCAAATCTCTATGTCTCCCTCCTTAACTTAATCACGAATGGAGTTGAAGCATCTCTTGATGTGTTTGGTTCTCTTGTGAAATCTGGATTCCTTCAATAAGGCAATTGCTCCAGTATTGTCACAAAAGATTTTCATTGGACCCGATGCACTAGGTATTAGACCTAGATCGGATATGAACTCCTTCATCCAGACTCCTTCATTTGCTGCTTCCAAAGCAACTATGTATTCCACTTCACACGTAGATCCCGCCACGACGCTTTGCTTGGAACTGCACCAACTGACAGCTCCTCCAATCAATATAAATACATATCCAATTTGCGACTTAGAGTCATCAGGATCAGTGTCGAAGCTAGCATCGACATAACCATTTATGATGAGCTCTTTGTCACCTCCATAAACGAGAAACATATCCTTAGTCCTTTTCAAGTATTTCAGGATATTCTTGACCGTTGTCCAGTGATCCACTCCTGGATCACTTTGGTACCTCCCTGCTAAACTTATAGCAAGGCACACATCTGGTCTGGTACACATCATTGCATACATGATAGAACCTATGGCTGAGGCATAGGGAATGACTTTCATTTTCTGTCTATCTTCTGCAGTGGTTGGGCATTGAGTCTGACTCAACTTCACACCTTGTAACGTAGGCAAAACCCTTTCTTTGACTGATCCATTTTGAACTTCTTCAAAACTTTATCAAGGTATGTGCTTTGTGAAAGTCCAATTAAGCGTCTTGATCTATGTCTATAGATCTTGATGCCCAATATATAAGCAGCTTCACCGATGTCTTTCATTGAAAAATTCTTATTCAAGTATCCTTTTATGCTATTCAGAAATTCTATATCATTTCCAATCAACAATATGTCATCCACATATAATATTAGAAACGCTATAGAGCTCCCACTCACTTTCTTGTAAATACATGCTTCTCCAAAAGTCTGTATAAAACGATATGCTTTGATCACACTATCAAACCGTATATCCCAACTCCGAGATGCTTGCACCAGTCCATAAATGGATTGCTGGAGCTTGCACACTTTTTAGCACCTTTAGGATCGACAAAACCTTCTGGTTGCATCATATACAACTCTTCTTTAAGAAATCCATTAAGGAATGAAGTTTTGACGTCCATTTGCCACATTTCATAATCATAAAATTCGGTAATTGCTAACATGATTCAGACAGACTTAAGCATCACTATGGGTGAGAAGGTCTGATCATAGTCAACTCCTTGAACTTGTCAAAAAACTTTCGCAACAAGTCGAGATTTGTAGACAGTAACATTACCATCATCATCACTCTTCTTCTTGAAGATCCATTTATTCTCTATGGCTTGCCGATCATCGGGCAAGTCTACCAAAGTCCACACTTTGTTCTCATACATGGATCCCATCTCAGATTTAATGGCTTAAAGCCATTTCACGGAATCTGGGCTCATCATCGCTTCCTCATAGCTCGTAGGTTCGTCATGGTCTAGTAACATGACTTCCATAACAGGGTTACCATACCACTCAGGTGCGGAACGATCTCTGGTTGAGCTACGAGGTTCAGTAGTAACTTGATCTGAAGTTTCATTATCATCATCATTAGCTTCCTCACTAATTGGTGTAGGCATCACGGGGACAGTTTTCTGTGATGAACTACTTTCCAGTTCAAGAGAAGGTACAATTACCTCATCAAGTTCTACTTTCCTCCCACTCACTTCTTTCGAGATAAACTCCTTCTCCAGAAAGGATCCATTCTTAGCAACAAATATCTTGCCTTCAGATCTGTGATAGAAGGTGTACCCAACAGTTTCTTTTGGGTATCCTATGAAGACGCACATCTCCGATTTGGGTTCGAGCTTATCAGGCTGATGCTTTTTCACATAAGCATCGCAACCCCAAACTTTAAGAAATGACAGCTTAGGTGTCTTGCGAAACCACAGTTCATACGGCGTCGTCTCAACGGATTTAGATGGTGCCCTATTTAACGTGAATGCAGCTGTCTCTAATGCATAACCCCAAAACGATAGTGGTAAATCGGTTAGACACATCATAGATCGCACCATATCTAATATAGTACGGTTGATGTTCGGACACACCATTACGCTGTGGTGTTCCACGTGGTGTGAGTTGCGAAACTATTCCACATTGTTTTAAATGGAGACCAAACTCATAACTCAAATATTCGCCTCCGCGATTAGATCGTAAAAACTTTATTTTCTTGTTACAACGATTTTCCACTTCACTCTAAAATTCTTTGAACTTTTCAAATGTTTCAAACTTGTGTTTCATTAAGTAGATATACCAATATCTTCTCAAATCATTAGTGAAGGTCAGGAAATAACGATACCCGCCGTGAGCCTCAACACTCATCGAACCGCATACATCGGTATGTATTACTTCCAATAAGTCAGTGGCTCGCTCCATTGTTTCGGAGAATGGAGTTTTATTCATCTTGCCCATGAGGCATGGTTCGCAAGCATCAAGTGATTCCAAAAGTCCATCTGCATGGAGTTTCTTCACGCGCTTTACACCAATATGACCTAAACGACAGTGCCACAAATATGTTGCACTATCATTATCAACTATGCATCTTTTGGCATCAATATTATGAATATGTGTATCACCATGATCGAGATGCAACAAAAATAGACCACTCATCAAGGGTGCATGACCATAAAAGATATTACTCATATAAATAGAACATCCATTATTCTCTGATTTAAATGAATAACCGTCTGGCACCAAACAAGATCCAGATATAATGTTCATGCTCAACGCTGGCACCAAATAACAATTGTTCAGGTCTAAAACTAATCCCAAAGTAGATGTAGAGGTAGCATGCTGATGGCGATCACATCGATCTTGGAGCCATTTCCGACGCGCATCGTCACCTCGTCCTTAGCTAATCTTCATTTAATCCGTAGTCCCTGCTTCGAGTTGCAAATATGAGCAATAGAACGAATATCAAATACCCAGGCGCTACTACGAGCATTAGTAAGGTACACATCAATAACATGTATATCAAATATACCTTTGTTCACTTTGCCATCCTTCTTATCCGCCAAATACTTGGGGCAGTTCCGCTTCGAGTGTCCAGAACATTTGAAGTAGAAGAACTCAGTTTTAGGGTTAGGTCCAGACTTGGTCTTCTTCCCGGGAGTAGAAACTTGCTTTCCATTGTTCTTGAAGTTCCCCTTCTTTCCTTCGCCCTTTTTCATGAAACTAGTGGTCTTGTTAACCATAAACACTTGATGCTCCTTCTTGATTTCTACCTCCGCAGCTTTGAGCATTGTGAAGATCTTGGGAATAGTCTTTTCCATACCTTGCATATTATAGTTCATCACGAAGCCTTTGTTGCTTGGTGGCAGTGATTGAAGAACTCTGTCAATAACACTATCATCCGGAAGATTAACTCCCAGCTGAGTCAAGTGCTTATGATACCCAGACATTCTGAGTATATGTTCACTGACAAAACTGTTCTCCTCCATCTTGCCGCTATAGAACTTGTTGGATACTTCATATCTCTCAACTCGGGCATTTGCTTGAAATATTAACTTCAACTCCTGGAACATCTCATATGGTCCATGACGTTCAAAACGTGATTGAAGTCCTGATTCTAAGCCTTAAAGCATGGCACACTGAACTATCGAGTAGTCATCAGATCGAGCTTGCGATACATTCATAACATCAGCAGTTGCTCCTGCAGTAGGCCTTTCACCTAGCAGTGCATCAAGGACATAATTCTTCTGTGTAGCAATGAGGATAATCCTCAAGTTACGGACCCAATCCAGGTAATTTCTACCATCATCTTTCAACTTAGCTTTCTCTAGGAACACATTAAAATTCAAGGGAACGGTAGCACGAGCCATTGATCTACAACATACATATGCAAAAACTATCAGGACTAAGTTCATGATAAATTAAGTTCAATTAATCATATTACTTAAGAACTCCCACTTAGATAGACATCCCTCGAGTCATCCAAATGATCACGTGATCCATATCAACTAAACCATGTCCGATCATCACGTGAGATGGAGTAGTTTTCTATGGTGAACATCTCTATGTTGATCATATCTACTATATGATTCACGTTCGACCTTTCAGTCTCTAGTGTTCTGAGGCCATGTCTGTACATGCTAGGCTCGTCAAGTTTAACCCGAGTATTTCGCACGTGCATAACTGTCTTGCACCCGTTGTATGTGAACATAGAGCTTATCACACCCGATCATCACGTGGTGTCTCAGCTCGACGAACTGTCGCAATGGTGCATACTCAGTGAGAACACTTATACCTTGAAATATTAGTGAGGGATCATCTTATTATGCTACCACCGTACTAAGCAAAATAAGATGCATATAAAGATAAACATCACATGCAATCAAAATATGTGACATGATATGGCCATCATCATCTTGTGCCTTTGATCTCCATCTCCAAAGCACCATCATGATCTCCGTCGTCACCGGCTTGACACCTTGATCTCCATCTTAGCATCATTGTCATCTCGCCAGCTATTGCTTCTACAACTATTGCTAATGCATAGTGATAAAGTAAAGCAATTACATGGTGATTGCATTTCATACAATAAAGCGACAACCATAAGGCTCCTCCAGTTGCCGATAACTTATACACAACATGTTCATCTCATACAATAATGTATATCACGTCATGTCTTGACCATATCACATCACAACATGCCCTATAAAAACAAGTTAGACATCCTTTACTTTGTTGTTGCAAGTTATATGAGCCTGCTACGGGCTTTTAGTAAGAACCGTTCTTACCTACGCATCAAAACCACAACGATGTTTCGTCAAGTTTGTTGTTTAAACCTTCAACATGGACCGGCCGTAGTCAAATTCGATTCAACTAAAGTTGGAGAAACAAACACCCGCCAGCCACCTTTATGCAAAACAAGTTGCATGTCTGTCGGTGGAACCAGTCTCATGAACGTGGTTATGTAAGGTTGGTCCGGGCCGCTTCATCCAACAATACCGCCGAATCAAAATAAGACATTGTTGGTAAGCAGTATGACTATGATCGCCCACAACTCTTTGTGTTCTACTCGTGCATATCATCTACGCATAGACCTGGCTCGGATCCCACTGTTGGGAAATGTAGCATGCAATTGAAAAAATTTCCTACGATCACGCAAGATCTATCTATGAGATGCATAGCAACGAGAGGGGGAGAGTGTGTACACATACCCTCGTAGACCGAAAGCAGAAGCGTTAGTTTAACGCGGTAGATGTAGCCGAACGTACGACACTTCTGATTTCTGCACACGTTCAGCTCGATGACATCCCTCTAACTCTTGATCCAGCAAAGTGTCGAGGGAGAGTTTCGTCAGCACGACGGCATGGTGACGGTGATGGTGAAGTGATCCGCGCAGGGCTTCGCCTAAGCACTACGACAATATGACCGGAGGAGTAAACGGTGGAGGGGGGCACCGCACATGGCTGAGAACAATTAATGTGCCTAGAGGTGCCCCTGCCCCCGTATATAAAGGAGGGAGAGGGTAGGAGGCCGGCCTAGGGCGCGCCAAGTGGGGGGATCCCACTTGGACTCCAAGTCCTATTCTCCCTCCTTCCTTCTATCGGAGGGGGAAAGGGGGAAGGAGAGGGAGAGGGAGAAGAAAAGGGGGCCCGCGCCCCTTCCCCTTGTCCAATTCGGACTCCCCATGGGGGGCGCCACCCCCTTGTGGCCTGCCTTGCCTCCCTCCTATGGCCCATGAGGCCCATATCTTCCCTTGGGGGGTTCCGGTAACCCACTGGTACTCCGATAAGTTCTCAAAACACTTCGGAACCATTCTGGTGTCTGAATACTATTGTCCAATAAATCAATCTTTACCTCTCAAACCATTTCGAGACTCCTCGTCATGTCCGTGATCTCATCCGGGAGTCCAAACAATCTTCGGTCACCAAAACACATAACTCATAATACAAATCGTCATCGAACGTTAAGCGTGCGGACCCTACGGGTTCGAGAACTTTGTTGACATGACCGAGACACATCTCCAGTCAATAACCAAAAGTGGAACCTGGATGCTCATATTGGTTCCTACATATTCTATGAAGATCTTTATCGGTCAAACCACAATGACAACATACGTCATTCCCTTTGTCATCGGTATGTTACTTGCCCGAGATTCGATCGTCGGTATCTTCAAACCTACTTCAATATCGTTACCGGCAAGTCTCTTTACTCATTTCGTAATGCATCATCCTTGAACTAACTCATTAGTCACATTGCTTGCAAGGCTTATCATGATGTGCATTACCGAGAGGGCCCAGAGATACCTTTCTGATACTAGGAGTGAAAAATCCTAATCTCAATCTATGCCAACCCAATAAACACCTTCGGAGATACCTATAGAACATCTTTATAATCATCCAATTACGTTGTGACATTTGATAGCACACAAGGTATTCCTCCGGCATTCAGGAGTTGCATAATCTCATAGTCAAAGGAATATGTATAAGTCATGAAGAAAGGAACAACAATAAAACTTAACGATCATTATGCTAAGCTAACGGATGGGTCTTGTCCATCACACGATTCTCCTAATGATGTGATCACGTTCATCAAAGGACAACACATGTCTATGGTTAGGAAACTTAACCATCTTTGATTAACGAGCTAGTCAAGTAGAGGCATACTAGGGACATTGTTTTGTCTATGTATTCACACATGTATCAAGTTTTCGGTTAATACAATTTTAGCATGAATAATAAACATTTGTTATGGTATAAGGAAATATAAATAACAACTTTATTATTCCCTCTAGGGCATATTTCCTTCAATAATCACGTCTTGTCGTTTATAGTGACCATATTGTATGTATCCCTAAGTACGGTGACCGAAGTGAGCACACGACGCAAAGACAGTGACTTCCGATACATTTTACTCCAAAAATACTGTAGTCTGAGCGCTGGTCAACTTCCACCCCAAACCTAACCTAAGAGCAATTCCAGCGCGCAGACCCAAACTATGTGCGCATATTTGTTTCGGTCAAAACGGACACAGAAGGCAGCCCAACACGCCGACGGAAATGCGCCAGCATCCGCTTTTTGTCCGTGTGCGACCAATTTTAGGCCCAAATTTGGGCTGTGTTTGCATCAGCGCAGACATGCAGTGGACACACGCAACACCTTCCCTTGTCCTCCCACCGCCCTGCCGGTCGGTGGCACATTGGCCATTCCCCCTTCCTCCCATCGACATCAAGTACACCCGGCCGACCCCCTCGCCGCCGCCACCCAGTTCTTGTGCCCAGGCCGGTTGCCCGCACCCAGATACCTGGCTTAGCAGCACGCCACCCCTCGATGGCCCCATACTCTGACGTGGGTGGTCTTTTTTTGCTGCCCTCTCCTCTGCCGCCGGCAATACCGCCAACAGCGGCTACCTTGCTCGTCGGTTACCACCATGTTCGCCTCCACGCCGACATGCCTGCTGCCTGGTCTGGGAGAGTTGTGAGGATCTTCACCGGCCGACTTTTTACACCACGCCCACAAAGTGTTCGACGGTTCGCGGCAAGGTACAAATGGACTCCGGTGACGAGTACTTTGTTCAACAATTTAATTTTCTATTCAAATGATTCATCGTCCGGCGATGAGGAGATTGTCGTTGCTGCTTTGGTCGTCCATGACCACATTAATAGGCAGCAACCAATGTCTAGGGGCTCGATCCTAGGGTGTAACATCCCAAATTTTCAATTTGGATGTTATACATAGATCATCATGTGCATATCATATTTTATTTGCATTTTGTTTGTGATCCTAGAAACCTTAAGCAACTCAAGGACCCACGGAGAGAGTTGGGGATTTCATTTATTTTCATATTTGAAAAGAGGATCATTTTGGTTTTAATAATTTTTCTCTCCGAAATATTTCCAATATTAAAATAAATGAGTGGAGATAAAATGACTTCTCCAAACTAAGAGGGGAATATTGAAGGGAAAATGTTAAAATCAAATAAATATTTTATTTGGAATTTCATTGTTATTTTATTTGAATGACAGAAATATGCATTTTTCAAAATTGCATTTTAGGCCAGAAAAATGTTCACTTTTGTTCTAAATATTTTATTTAGACGGTGAAAATTGCTTTTGCAATTTTTAGAATTTTTTCTTATATTTTATTAGGATTTTTGTTTTCGGCGGAATTTATTTTAAATCTTTCTCGCCCGACTGGGCCAAAGGCCCAGCCGCGCAGGCCGCGGCCCAGCACTCGCCGCCGCCTTCCTCCCACGCGCCGCCACCCATCCAAAGCCACCACCCGCGCCGCCAGCCCGAGCCGCCGTCGCTGCTTCGCCGCGCCGCCGCCGCTTGCCGCCGCCCCGCCACCCAAGCCGCCGCCAGAGCCGCCCAGCCTCACCGCTGCTTGATGTCGCCGTCACCGGATCCCGTCGCCGCCGATTTCTCTTTGTTGTATCGGTAAAACCGACAAAACCGTCCCTGGTTTTTTTTTCATTAGATCGGTTCAGTTTTTTTTCGGTTTCACTAATTAGCGAACGTTCACCCAAACGTCTGTGTTCACGAACATTTTCTATCGTTCGTCTCTGCTAATGAATGTTCGTTCGTTAGTCTTTTTCTTTTTATTTTATTTTCAGCCAGGGACCTATCCGCGATTAGTTTTATCGCAGATTAGCCCCTGATCATTAAACCCTCGCAACTTTTTAACCGTCCGTCCAAATCCAATGAAACCAACGCCAAAATCGTCATCTCAAACTCCTATTTCCATTTAATCAACTTGAACAAGGTTTTTACAAATTAAAATTTGGTTTCAAGCAGATTTAAATTTGAACTTCTCTTGATCGTAGTTTGAGTTTCGTAGCTCCGATTTGATTGATTCTTTTTGCAAATCGAAGCACTTCAGTTGAACTTTCAGTTTGGAATTTCTCCTCTAAATTTTACCCTTGCATGTATGGTTGAGTGCTTATGTATGGTATTGTTCATTTGTGATATAATTTCCGGAGTGCGAAGCGTGCTACTATGAGTCTCTAGGGTTCACAGATCGTCAGCAATGCAAATAACACTTTGATCATACCCCTTTACTACCTAGTTTTTATGCATTAGTTTCAATCCTCAAACACTGCATGGTTAGGATTTGATAACATGTGGGTATTGGTAAGTAGTTGATGAGGTAGAACCTATTGTCCTTTATTTAAACCCTGGGAGTTACTACGTTATACTTACACTGCTATGCTATGCTCGTAGACGTGGTTTGGTTTGAGTGATTCATGACAGTTGTGAGTATTATTATGAACTAAGGGTTTATTTAAGGTGGCTATTTTAAGACACATATGGGAGGATTGTTTGTGGGCACCTGGGGAATCCAGTGTTGTCCAAGGAGATCCCGAGGAATCCGTGTGATCATCCTATGGTTCGCCACCTAGGCTCAAAGGGATCATAAGATTATTCATGCTAGAAACTTCCGTGTGCAGCCACAAGCCATTATGGGCTCTAGCATAATTGAGTAAGTTGTGGTAATCCTTTCCATGATGGGCTAGCATATGTAGGGGATTGTAGGTGTACCGGCCTATCTATCGGTTAAGGGGACCTCTTCGGAAAGACTGTCTCTTGGTCATCCGTTTCTCAAACATAATGTAGTGCGAGAACTCCAACGGAGGAGATCGAGTCTTGTGGGGAAAAGTGTGCGAACCTCTGCAGAGTGTACAAACTAATCATGGTTAGCCGTGTCCCCAGTTATGGACATTTTGAGTATCTGGTTCTTGAATTACTGATGTGATCTCAACACTCTTAATTAATTTTGTTGGGTTGTTAATTACTATTTAATTGGGATTGAGATGGGGTTTCCATTCTCAATGTTTATCAACCAACTTTGTAGTTAAATAAATTATATTCCTTTGTAGTAGGGAAAAATTGGCTTAAAGCAAAATTATGATAACCATAGAGCCTCCATGTCGGTGTCAAAACCGGCGGATCTCGGGTAGGGGGTCCCGAACTGTGCGTCTAGGCCGGATGTAACAGGAGGCAGGGGACACAATGTTTTACCCAGGTTCGGGCCCTCTTGATGGAGGTAAAACACTACGTCCTACTTGTTTAATATTGATGATATGGGTATTACAAGAGTAGATCTACCACAAGATCAGAGAGGCTAAACCCTAGAAGCTAGCCTATGGTATGATTGTATGTTGTCCTACGGACTAAAACCCTCCGGTTTATATAGACAACGGAGAGGGTTAGGGTTACACAAGGTCGATTACAAAGGAGGAGATATCCATATCCGTATTGCCTAGCTTGCCTTCCACGCCAAGTAGAGTCCTACCCGGACACGAGACGGAGTCTTCAATCTTGTATCTTCATAGTCTAAAAGTCCGGCCAAAGGATATAATCCGGTTGTCCGGAGACCCCCTAATCCAGGACTCCCTCAGTAGCCCCTGAACCAGGCTTCAATGACGATGAGTCCGGCGCGCAGTATTGTCTTCGGCATTGCAAGGCGGGTTCCTCCTCCGAATACATCATAGAAGAATTTGAATACGAGGATAGTGTCCGACCCTGCAACATAAGTTCCACATACTTCTGTAGAGAGAATAATATTTTCGCAAATCTAATTTACTGACTTGTTTTGACAGTACGATGTTATGTCATGGCCCGGTGATTATTCGAACCGTTTCCTTTAACTAGCCCCGCACATAACGCGAGGTATTTTTTCGACGCATCTTGTCAAAGCAGAGATTGTGTCCCCTTATTACGGGATTCTCATCAATACGGGTGTGGGTAACCCAACCGCGCCATCGATTATGGCGCTTGGGGGATAAGCGACTTTTACCAGGCAAGTGGGGACACTTAGTTTCGTCCGCCCATATAAAGGGATAAGGATTCACCTTTCTATCCACGCCTTCTTCCTCCTTTGCTCATCCGTTTTTGCACACTCGAGCTCTAGCGCCCAAGTCCGCACTTCCCACCTCAACCTTCTCCAACCATGTCCAGAGCGGGAGGCAGGTGGATGGTCTCTTCCGTCACGGATGGAGACGTCAAGAAGCTGAGGAGAGCCGGATACCTGCCCGATGACATCGCGCACCGGCTCCTAGATGAGGGGCAGCTCATCCCCACCCCAGGCCCCATGAGAGGGTAGTGTTCCTCACCCATTTCCTCCGCGTACTGGGATTCCCTCTCCACCCATTTGTCCGGTGGCTCATGTTCTATTACGGCCTGGATTTCCACGATCTGGCCCCGAACTTCATCCTCAACATCTCGGTGTTTATCGTTGTGTGCGAGGCCTTCCTCCGCATCAAGCCCCACTTCGGCTTATGGTTGAAGACCTTCAATGTCAAGCTGAAGGTTGTGGGCGGCCGCCAAGCGGAGTGCGGAGGCGCCATGGTGGGCAAGATGCCCAACATAACATGGCTCGAGGGCTCCTTTGTGGAAACCATAAAGGGGTGGCAATCGGGGTGGTTCTACATCACCGAGCCGCGCGACCCTGCATGGTCAGCGGCCCCGAGTTCCGATCTGGCATCCCCACGTGGCTCACCTCCTGGAAAGAGAAGGGCCTGTCCTAGGGTAGTTCGGGAGAGCTGACCAGACTCCAGACATGTATTCAAAACATGGTGAACTAGAAGCTCAAACTCGTCAACGTGGTCCAGGTCATGCTCCACCGCCGGATCCTCCCGTGCCAACAACGGGAGTTCAACTTGTGGGAGTACGACCCGGCGCAGCACCGAACTCTGAACAGGCTCTTCGACACAACTCACGAAGATGCCTGGAGGGTGCTGTTCAAAAGTGCCGAGGTCCCCCCTCCCATTACCGAGGATCGCGGATTTAGCGCGAAGCGCCAAGCCAGTGCGGTAAGCTGCTTTACCTTTCACAGGATACTTATTTTTTATAGATTGACTCCATGCAGGATCTAAACTCCCGTACCTTTGACAGGACTGGCAGGAGACGGCCGGACAGATCGACTATCCGGCTCCTTTGCCCGAAGGCCCAGCAGACGCTCTTCTGGCAAAGATGCCGACTGCGGCTCCTTATACGGTGCCGGAGAAGACCAAGAAGGCCAAGGGAACCCGAAAGAGTTCCCAACACCAGGCGTCGTCAGGCTCACCGTCTGATGACTCTGCGGTGCACTCCTCCCCCGAAGAGGAGGAAGAAGAAGAAGATGCTCCCCCTCCGGCTGGGGGAGATAAGAAAAGGAAGGCCGCCCCAACTAGGGGGCCGATGGGTCCAAGAAGGGAAGGACTCTCCTTCCGGACAGTTCCACCGCCACCGACGAAGGCGAAGACGAGTGGTTGCCCAGGGCCAAGCCCCTGGGGAGATCGTAAGTATTCAGACACCAGAGTAACTCATAGCATTCCTTTGTCGCACTGCTTTCCCTAACACTGAACATTATTATGTAGGCCGCCACAAGCTAGTATCGATGTATCATCGGACGGCTCCCTGGGCTCGTCGAACATGGATAGCGATCCAGTCCCGACCACCACCTCCCCTCATCCTGCCGACGATGCCGAGGCGCTATCTCAAGAGGCACCGGATCGAGGGGAGACAGTCTCGGAGGCGCCTCAAGGCGACCTTCCGGACTCCGGGAGCTGAGGGGACGGGGCCCCTGAGAGCTCTGAGTTCGGCCCTTAGCCGAACACCGTGCCAGAATCTCCAGTGGTTCCGGGCTCGGGCAGGCGGCCTCCTTCTAAGAGGGGCAAGACGCCTGTGCCGGTGACCTTTGTCCATCCAGAGGCGCCGGACAATCTGCTGGAAGCGCTTCGCAGCGCTTCCATCGATGAGGAGCACCGTACTATTATGAGTGTGTTGGTCCAGAAGGTTCAGTTCGCCAAGAGCGGGTTGACTGAAGCCTGTGCCAGCCTTCTAACAGGCTTTGAGGTAAGTGTTTTAAAATGTAGTATAAATATTACCGCATAGACAGTAGCCCCTGATGCTTTGTTCGGTGTTCACAAAGAAAAGCTGAACAGAGGATCAAATAATATTGCCGGAGTCTAGTATAAGTATGTCAATATGCATATGCAGGCTTCGCTGCTGGCGTCCGCCGCACTGACTGCGGAGGTCGCCGTACTGAAGCAGGACCTCGAGGGGTCCAGGAAAGAGCTCGGCCTTGTCAAGAGGCAGCTCGAGGAGAACAAGGGTAAGTAATGCCCTATCTATAGATATGTATATAAAAAAGAAGACGCGATTGCAAAATGACAGGATCATCGTATATTTGCCAGGGGCCACGACCGAGGTGGCGACCCTGAAGCAAGCGCTAACCAAGGCCGGAGATAACACGGCCAAGGAGCGCACCGAGCGAGAGAAGCACAAGGCTCGGGTGGGCGAGGTGCAGCAAGAGCTCCAGGCTCTCGTGGCGAAGCATGAGGCGTTGGAGCTTGACTCAAAGACGCGGGAGTCTGAGCTTGTCGCGGCCCTCGAGAGCGCAAAAAGTGCCAAGGCCAAAGCCCAAAGGGCCCTCCAGGAGATCGACGCAATGAAGAAGATAGCGGCGGGTAAGGCTTTCTATATGCAAAGCAAGCTTGTAAAAGTAAATTACCGATTACTTACCCGAATCCGGAGCTCTCTAGGAGCATTCGCAGATTTGCCCCGCAGCGTGTCCGATGCCGCACAATTTTACCAGGCCGAGGGTGGAAGCTCAACGGAGAAGCTGTTCTGGTCTCAGTTTGCTGAGGCCGAACACCCAGTGCCAATGAGCGACCAGCTGTAGCAAATGGTCGAGCTACATAAGGCGGCCGATCAGGCCATGAAGGGCTTTATAGTCCGGTTGTGGCCTGGCGACGCCCTTCCGAACAGCTTCTTCGGCCTGGTGAGGCGGCTTGTGGAACCGTGCCCGCGGCTGGAGGTCGTCAAGCAATCTGTCTGCATTGAGGGTGCACGCCGGGCTTTCGCCCGTGTGAAATTGCAGTGGGTCAAGCTAGACGCCGTGAAGCTGATCAAGGAGGGGCCGCCGGAGGGCAAGGAGCACCGCCACCCCGAGATGTACTACGAGGGTGTTCTGCCGAGTGCCCGTCTCATAGCGGACGAGTGTTCACAAGATGTAATATTTGAGTGAGACTTGCTCGTTTTATCCTGTATTTATGAAAACTTGTTTCATATGCGCTATGCAACGCTTGTTTGAATTTAAAATATTACCTTCTGTTTGGTTGTTTATCCAATCTGAGAGATGGCTAGTCCTCGGCTTCTGCCCCCATGCCACGAGTGCTGGGGTGTTCGGATAAACCTGAGCACTCTTGTTCCCATGTTTGGTTCCTTCGGGGGAGGTGCTCAGCACAGCGAACAAGGCAATCAGACTAATAATGCTTTATCACTCTCACTTAGCCATAGAATTCTATAATTTTATATTTCGGCGAAGCCCCTGGTATTCAGAAGGCCGAATTTGGGGCGCGATACACACCTTTAAGCCGGACAGTGCCGACCCCTCGCTCTAAGCGGCATAAGTCTTTAGGGACTCGAAAACCTCACCGAACAGCGACCAGTCTCTCGCCTTATCATGAACCCAGCAGAACCGGGGCACAATCGCAGTAGTTCTCCTAGCGCTACCTTAGCCGATAGAGCGGAATGTAAGGTACCAAAACATAGGAGCCGGGCAAACCCAACATTTGACCAAAGACATGATTCGGAGCTGATGCATATAATGCTATAAGTTCGGGGTGCCGCACTTGTGAAAGTGTTCGGACTTTTCACACCGTATTGTGGGGTACATAAGCCCCTGGTGTATTGGCCATACCAAAGTGTACGGTTGCAAGGCGTCATTAATGAACACATAGATGTATATACATATAACAAGAATGCAATAATAGTCGTAATGTCATGCATTGTTTATTCAAAAAATTGCGTTAAAGCAGAGTGATACAGATAGTGTGATAAGCAAAGAGTAGGACTATGTTGTAACACCCCGGATGTAACTTTCCCAATTTATACTCCAACTCTTGCCATTTCCGGCATTAAGTTAATTTATTTTCTTGGGTTCGGGTTTTTGTCTCCGTGTGTTGTTGTCGTTGTCATGCATCTCATATCATGTCATCATGTGCATTGCATTTGCATACGTGTTCATCTCATGCATTCGAGCATTTTCCCCGTTGTCCATTTTGCATTCCGGCGCTTCGTTCTCCTCCGGTGGTCATTTATAGCTTTCTTTCGTGTGTGGGGTTTAAACATTTCCAGATTGGACCGAGACTTGCCAAGCGGCCTTGGTTTACTACTGGTAGACCGCCTGTCAAGTTTCATATCATTTGGACTTCGTTTGATACTCCAACGGTTAACCAAGGGACCGAAAAGGCCTCGTGTATGTTGCAGCCCAACACCCCTCCAATTTGGCCCAAAACCCACCTAAGTCTTCTCTATCATATAGAGCGTTCGATCACGATCGCGTGGCCGAAAACCACACCTCATTTGGACTCTCCTAGTTCCGTCTACCTCTATTTAAAGAACCCCTCCGTTTTCTTCTTCTTCTTCCCCCCGAAACCCTAGATCTCATCATCGCGCCCGCCGGACATTTTTCCCTGCCGACGGACGTGTCTGCCCCGCCGCCTCCAGCCACCCATGCCCCGCCACGTGGCACCCAGCCGCTGCCGCGGCCCGCCCGGGCCCGAGGCGGGCCCTCTCCCGCGCCTCACCGGGCCGCCCCACGCACCGCCGCCCTTCCCCTCGCCCGCCGCGCGCGCCGGCCGCCGCCGCCCCGCCCGCCGTCCGCCGCCGCCTCGCCTGCCGTCCACCACCGCCGCCTCGCCCGCGGGTACCCGCCGCCGCCGTCGCCGGGCAGCGCGCCGCCCCGAGCCGGCCAGCTCCTCCGCCTCCTCCCGGCCTCGCCTCCCAAACGGATCCGGCCGCCCCCGGCCATCTTCTCCCTCTCCGACGAACTCCGGCCGGCCGTCCTCGATCCGCGTGCAAATATCAGATCTGGAATTTTCGGTTGACTTTTCCCTCCTAACCCTAGCTCATGTTGCATTCTTTGACCTGTCGTAACTTTGCATCCGCAGCTCCGATTCATGCATACAGCATATCAAAATGTTCATCTCAGAGAGTACATCATTTCATTCCATTGCATCATTTTCATTTGAGTTCATCTTGATGCCCGAAATGCTGTTAGAAGAGGGCTACTTGAGATAATTGTCAGATCGGCTACTCCGTTTAGCTTTTTGTCATTTTTGCCATGATTAATGTGTGCATGCTATGCCCTGATGCTCTACATGTGTTTTGTTAAAAGTTTTGTCATCTTTCCAGAGGTGCAACCCATGTATTTTTGTGATGTGTGTGGGGACTTGTGTAAGCTTGCAAAGTGGTGCACTTGCTAATTCTGTTTTCAGGGACTTAGTAATTTCACTAAGTCCTGGAGCTGTTTATCTCATGATGCCATATGTTCATGTTGTTTCCTATTGATCTGTGCCTCTTTTGAGGATGATCAGTAAGGATGTTTTGTTAATATTGTAGTGCTCTATCCATACATGTCTTTGTTTGCAATTATGGAGGAACCTAGCTTGAGTCAATCGAGCTCTACATTTGCTACTTTTTGAATCTAGGCAGATTGTCAACTTGTTCCGTGCATGCTATGCCATTGTTCTTGCCATGTCTAGCTTGCATTTTGTGTGTTCTTAATGGATGTATGCTTAGCTTTTCATGACTTGCACCGTAGTGAGTGCATCGAGCTCATAAACATGCCTACTTGAGTTATATTTCAGCATGTGTCAGTTTTTCACTAAGTCTGAAAATTGATTATGTTTTCGCTATGTTCACATGCTTGCAATTGTATTTTCTGATCCCTTTTGGCTCAAGGTCACTAAGTGACTTTTGTTAAGATCTTTGAGTAGCTCCATGCCATGCTTTACTTTGCCATGTTCAGGTCTTGTAGCATGTTATTTTGTTGCTCCGAAGAGTGCTACCTGATCTGAAATTCCAGACAAGTGTTAATTTCACTAAGTCTGAAATCTGTTTGCCATATGCATTTTTGCCATGCTTGTTTGAACCTGTTAATGGATGAATTGGCCATAGCTCATTGCTAGACTTTTGTTAAGAATCTTGTATGCATCCCTGCCATATATTTTGTTGTCATGTTTGGGTGCTGTGGCATGTTCATCTCATTGCATTTAGATGACTACTTGCTGTAAATCGTAGACCGGTGTCATTTTTGAATCGCTTGCCATTTCCAAACCGTAACTCCGATTCCGGCGTTCTTTATATCGTTTTCAAGAGATTTCATCTCATCTTTCCAGTGGCACACTTGGTTTTCCAAGTTGAGGCCAGGTTCATGCATTTCCTGTCATATCTTTCATTTTGCATCCCGCATCGCATCCCGCATAGCATATCATCATTGTATCATAACATTTGATCCTAGCACGTGGTTGATTGTGTCCTTGTTGCTTGTTTTTCTTGTTTAGGTAGAGCCGGGAGACGAGTTCGCTAACGAGGAGCCCGTTGAGTTTGCTTTCGAGGATCCAGTCAACTCTGACAACTGTGCAGGCAAGTTGATCATACCCTCGAAATCACTACTATCTTTGCTATGCTAGTTTGCTCGCTCTTTTGCTATGCCATTGCTACGATGCCTACCACTTGTTTTCAAGCCTCCCAAATTGCCATGTCAAACCTCTAACCCACCTTGTCCTAGCAAACCGTTGATTGGCTATGTTACCGCTTTGCTCAGCCCCTATTATAGCGTTGCTAGTTGCAGGTGAAGATTGAAGGTCGTTCCTTGTTGGAACCTTTATTTACTTGTTGGGATATCATTATATTATCTTGCTATCTTAATGCATCTATATACTTGGTAAAGGGTGGAAGGCTCGGCCTCTCGCCTAGTGTTTTGTTCCACTCTTGCCGCCCTAGTTTCCGTCATATTGGTGTTATGATCCCGGATTTTGCGTTCCTTACGCGGTTGGGTTATAATGGGAACCCCTTGATAGTTCGCCTTGATTAAAGATTTTCCAGCAATGCCCAACATTGGTTTTACCATTTGCCACCTAGCCTTTTCTTTCCCTTGGGTTCTGCAGACTCAAGGGTCATCATTATTTTAACCCCCCCCCCCCCGGGCCAGTGCTCCTCTGAGTGTTGGTCCAAACTGTCAGCCGCTGGTGGCTACCAGGGGCAACTCTGGGCTGGCCTACCGGAAGTTTGGACAATCTGAGTGTGCCCTGAGAAAGAGATATGTGCAGCTCCTATCGGGATTTGTCGGCACATTCGGGCAGTGTTGCTGGATTTGTTTTAACCCGTCGAAGTGTCTTGAAGAACCGAGATACCGAGTCTGATCGGAACGTCTTGGGAGGAGGTCTATTCCTTCGTTGACCGTGAGAGCTTGTCATGGGCTAAGTTGGGACTCCCCTGCAGGGATTTGAACTTTCGAAAGCCGGGCCCGCGATTATGGGCAGATGGGAATTTGTTAATGTACGGTTGTAGATAACTTGAACTTTAACTTAATTAAAATGAATCAACTGAGTGTGTTACCGTGATGGCCTCTTCTCGGCGGAGTCCAGGAAGTGGACACGGTGTTGGAGTAATGTTTGCGTAGGTTGTTCTCTAGTTTCTCGCTCGTGCTTTGCCTCCCCTTCTCGCTCTCTTTTGCGAATAAGTTATCCACCATATTTTGTTAGTCGCTTGTTGCAGCTCCACATATTTACCTTGCCATACCTATAAGCTTAAATAGTCTTGATCGCGAGGGTGCGAGATTGCCGAGTCCCTGTGGCTCATAGATTACTATTACACCAGATGCAGGGCCTGATGATTCCGCTCCAGCAGACGCATATGAGCTCAAGTGGGAGTTCGACAAGGACTCTCAACGTTACTATGTTTCCTTTCCCGATGATCAGTAGTGGTGCCCAGTTGGGGGTGAGTGGGACCGTGTCGCATGTTGGGTTATCTTTTATTTTGGCACCGTAGTCGGGCCATGAGTGTTTGGATGATGTAATGCTATTTATGTACTTGATTGACGTGGCGAGTGTAAGCCAACTATGTTATCTCCCCTTTATTATTTACATTACATGGGATGTTGTGAAGATTGCATAACTTGCGACATATGCCTTCGATGCGATTATGTCTCTAAGTCGTGCCTCGACACGTGGGAGCTATAGTCGCATCGAGGGTGTTACATATGTCCCTTCCAAGGGCAAGCTGAGGAATGATATTATATCGAATATTTCGCTCGTTACTGTAATCCACCTGAGAATTCCGTGGTATGACGTAGCTGTCTGCCTCCTTGGTTGCTGCATCATGTGTTCGACAATAGTGCTGCTGGACAGTGTTTCCAGAGATTAAGGTCCTGAAAAAAATAACCAAACGGGAAGCCCCTAGTGTGGTTTAAGCCGCGTCTTGGGGCGTGCCGTAGTTGTGCCCCCCTCCCCACCTGTGCCCATGTTATTTTTAATGCGTAATTATGTACGCGTGGCACGAGTTTCACTGTTGGGCTGGGATTGGGGTGGCCGCCGTATTGCTACGCGAGCTCAGATCACGCCAGGCGGTCTATTTGCCGATTGCTTCGAGCGCGCTTGAAGGTGTCCGGGCTTTGAAGCGCCGGACTGGTTGATTGCCTTGAGAGGCTGCTTTGCGCTTCTGCTATGAGGGCCGCGGTGTGATCCTATGTTCGGAGAGAGCACTCTGTGTTTCCATTGACTGTAATAACTCCGCGAGGTCCTGGCATCTTGAGCTTGAGGTATGCATAATGCGGTACCGCATTGAATCTAGCAAATGTGGTTCGCCTGAGTAGCGCGTGATAACCACTGCGGAACGATCGAAGATTAACTCTTCGCTTCGGAATTTATCCGGGGATCCGAAGACCACTTCCACTGTAATTGAGCCCGTGCAATGGGCCTCTACACCTGGAATGACGCCTTTAAAGGTCGTTTTTGTGGGTTTGATCCTCGAGGGGTCTATACCCATTTTGCACATTGTGTCCTGATAAAGTAGGTTCAGGCTGCTGCCGCCATCCATAAGGACTCGAGTGAGGTGAAATCCGTCAATGATTGGGTCTAGGAGCAGTGCGGCGAATCCGCCATGATGGATACTAGTGGGGTGGTCCCTGCGATCGAAGGTGATCGGACAGGAGGACCAAGGGTTGAACTTTGGGGCGACTGGCTCCAATGCATATACGTCCCTGAGCGCACGCTTCCGCTCCCTCTTGGGGATGTGGGTTGCGTATATCATGTTCACCGTCCGCACTTGCGGGGGAAACCTCTTCTGTCCTCCGGTGTGCGGCTTCTGGGGCTCCTCCTCGTCATCACTATGCGGCCCCTTGTCCTTGTTTTCGGCAATTAACTTGCCGTCCTGCTTGAACACCCAACAATCCCTGTTGGTGTGATTGGCTGGCTTGTCTGGGGTGCCGTGTATTTGACACGAGCGATCGAGTATACGGTCCAAGCTGGACGGACCCGGCGTACTTTGTTTGAATGGCTTTTTCCGCTGACCGGGTTTAGAGCCTTTGAATCCGGCATTGACTGCCATATCCTCGGTATTTTCACTATTAATGTGGCGCTTATGTTTGTTGCGACGTGACCTGCTATTGCCTCCTTGGTATCGGAGGTACCATGGTTCTTTGATATGTTATTACTGCGAGCCAGCCAGCTGTCTTCTCCCGCACAAAAGCGGGTCATGAGCGTCGTGAGAGCTTCCATAGATTTCGGCTTTTCCTGACCAAGGTGCCGGGCTAGCCACTCATCTCGGATGTTGTGTTTGAAAGCCGCTAAGGCCTCTGCATCCGGACAGTCGACGATTTGATTTTTCTTTGTAAGAAACCGAGTCCAGAATTGCCTGGCTGACTCTTTTGGCTGCTGAATTATGTGGCTCAAGTCATTGGCGTCTGGAGGTCGCACATAAGTGCCCTGAAAGTTGTCGAGGAATGCGGCTTCCAGATCTTCCCAACAGCTAATGGAGTCTGCTGGCAAGTTGTTAAGCCAATGCCGCGCTGGTCCTTTGAGCTTTAGTGGGAGGTATTTGATGGCGTGTAAGTCATCACCGCGGGCCATGTGGATGTGGAGGAGAAAATCCTCGATCCATACTGCGGGATCTGTTGTGCCGTCGTATGATTCAATATTTACAGGTTTGAAACCTTCTGGGAATTGATGATCCATTACTTCGGCTGTGAAGCATAAGGGGTGTGCGGCGCCTCTGTATTGGACTATATCGCGATGCAGCTCGAATGGGTCTTGCCCGCTGTGTTCGGCCCGACCGGATTTGCTTTTACTGTATCTGACGTGACATTTATCGTCTCGCGCAGTTGTGCGCCCTCGTGATCCGTAGATCGATCTTGCATGATTTGCTTTGTCCTCCAATATGTCTTGCAGGTCTGGCGTATCTCCCCATGCCTTTTTATTTGAATGGCATCGGGGTGGAGGCTGAGTTTTTAGCTGGAATGCCTCTCTATCGCGGCCATGAGGTGGCCGATCAGCCGTATCATACGCTTCTTCCTCCAGTCGGGGTAGTAACCTGCACTCTGGGTAATTCTTGGAGGGGCGCTCGAGTTTATATTCCTCGGCCGCGAGGACTTCAGTCCATCTGTCAGCTAGCAGATCTTGATCAGCTTGAAGCTGCTGCTGCTTTTTCTTCAGGCTATTTGCCGTGGCCATAAGCCGGCGCTTGAAGCGCTCTTGTTCGACGGGATCCTCTGGTACGGCGAATTCATAGTCGCCGAGGCTTGCCTCGTCTTCGGAGGGGGGCATGTAATTGTCATCCTCCTCCTTTCTGTCTGCCGCTCTCTCAGGAGGGCTGGCTCCTCCATCCTCCTTCTCTAAATCTTGCTGGAGGGCATTGTTGTTGTCTTCGGCACTATCCGGGGTGTTATTATCTCCTGTGCCGGTATCACCACTTCTGCTTTGGCGGGACTTAGAGAGGCGCCGCTGACGTCGGCACTTGGGTTGCTTCTTGGAGGGGTCATCCTCCATTATCTCATCGCCATTGCCTTCTTTGGGTGTATCCACCATGTATATGTCATATGACAAGGTGGCTTTCCAGTGCCCTATAGGCGCTGGTTCATGTTCGTCTCCTACACCGTCGTCCATACCGTCGATGTCTTCGGAGTCGAAGTCGAGCATGTCGGTTAAATCATTGATAGTGGCTATGAAGTGGGTGGTGGGTGGGCATCGAATTTCTTCGTCGTCCGCATCCCAATCCTATTGGCCATAGTCCGACCAGGGCTCTCCTGACAAAGAGAGAGACTTTAGTGAATTCAGAATGTCGCCGAAGGGCGAGTGCTGAAAGATATCCGCGGCGGTGAATTCCATGATCGGCGCCCAATCGGATTCGATTGGCAGGGGCGCGGACGGTTCGGAGTCCGAAAAAGACTCCGGCACCTTGGAGTCACGGGCTTCGCAGAGGATTAGGCTGGTGTTCGGCTCGATCGCCGTTGAGACTGCAGCCCCTGAGGCGGTGTCTAGCCACCCGTCCTCTATTGGCGCAGTTGGCTCCGAGCTAAGGATCGGAGCTGATGCAGGCGCGGCCTCTGGGGTACTGTTCGGCGGCAGAGCTAGGTCATACCCATCGTGACAGTGCAGCGTGCTCGGCTGTGGCTCGAATCCGTGGAAGATCAAGTCTCCGCGGATGTCGGTCGTGTAGTTCAAACTTCCAAATCTGACCTGATGGCCAGGGGCGTAGCTTTCAATCTGCTCCAGATGGCCAAGCGAATTAGCCCGCAGTGTAAAGCCGCCGAACACGAAGATCTGTCCGGGGAGAAAGGTCTCACCCTGGACCGCATCGTTGTTGATGATCGGAGGAGCCATCGGGCCTAAAGCTGACGACACAGAGGAACTCTCAATGAAAGCACCAATGTTGGTGTCAAAACCGGCGGATCTCGGGTAGGGGGTCCCGGACTGTGCGTCTAGGCCGGATGGTAACAGGAGGCAGGGGACACAATGTTTTACCCAGGTTCGGGCCCTCTTGATGGAGGTAAAACCCTACGTCCTACTTGATTAATATTGATGATATGGGTAGTACAAGAGTAGATCTACCATGAGTTCAGAGAGGGTAAACCCTAGAAGCTAGCCTATGGTATGATTGTATGTTGTCCTACGGACTAAAACCCTCCGGTTTATATAGACACCGGAGAGGGTTAGGCTTTCACAAGGTCGGTTACAAAGGAGGAGATATCCATATCTGTATTAACTAGCTTGCCTTCCATGCCAAGTAGAGTCCTATCTGGACACGAGACGAAGTCTTCAATCTTGTATCTTCATAGTCTAACAGTCCGGCCAAAGGATATAATCCGGCTGTCCGGAGACCCCCTAATCCACGACTCCCTCACTCCACCAGCCATATATGCATGTAGTGTTAGCATTTACCTTGTTCATTGCTCTACAGTGTTATTTTATGCATATTCCATGTGCTGTCACGTTTCGGGCTACAACGTATTATGTTGCATACTTTTCAAAGGAAGAGTAAGGTGCGCTAGGTCGTTGTCGTGCACTCAGCTATGTCGTTGGAGTTGATGGACTCATTTACCACATCGCCATGGGACGCATCGGTGATGTCTACAACAAGGATCTTAAGGACACCATTTACCAGATATGTGGGCGCCGAGATGAGCAATGGGAGATGATCAGCACCAGGAGGGACAAGTCCATTGCAGCCTTTATCCAGGAGTTAAACCAACATATTCTCCGCCAGGAGTGCGCCAGCATGATAGAGCTGAAGAAGGTGATGACCAGGAACATGGAGCTTGAAGTGGAACTCAAGTCTACATGCAATGGATATGAGGAGGAAATCATAGTGCTACTGGAGAAGAATGAAGACCTGAAGAAGAAACTTGGAGTATTCATGGGAGACCCCGCGCCAGGAGGAGATGACGACCATCCAGAGGACTACATCATCATCGACGACACCGACTCCGACCCCGACAGTAGTGATGATGATTATGAAGACGAAGCTGGAGCGGATATCATGGAGTCTTCCACCGATCAAAATTTATAGTCGAATGATGACCCACAAGTATAGGGGATCTATTGTAGTCCTTTCGATAAGTAAGAGTGTCGAACCCAACGAGGAGCAGAAGGAAATGATAAGCGGTTTTCAACAAGGTATTCTCTGCAAGCACTGAAATTATAGGTAAAAGATAGTTTTGTGATAAGATAATTTGTAACGAGCAACAAGTAACAAAAGTAAATAAAGTGCAGTAAGGTGGCCGAATCATTTTTGTAGCAAAGGACAAGCCTGGACAAACTCTTATATTGAAGAAAGTGCTCCCGAGGACACATGAGAATTATCATCGAGCTAGTTTTCACCACGTTCATATTATTCGCGTTCGGTACTTTGATAATTTGATATGTGGGTGGACCGGCGATTGGGTGCTGTCCTTACTTGGACAAGCATCCCACTTATGATTAACTCCTATTGCAAGAATCCACAACTACACAAGAAGTATTAAGGTAAACCTAACCATAGCATGAAACATATGGATCCAAATCAGCCCCTTACGAAGCAACACATAAACTAGGGTTTAAGCTTCTGTCACTCCAGCAACCCATCGTCTACTTATTACTTCCCAATGCCTTCCTCTAGGCCCAAATAATGGTGAAGTGTCATGTAGTCGACGTTCACATAACACCACTAGAGGAGAGACAACATACATCTCATCAAAATATCGAACGAATACCAAATTCACATGATTACTAATAGCAAGACCTCTCCCATGTCCTCAGGAACAAACGTAACTACTCACAAAGCATATTGATGTTCATAATCAGAGGGGTATTAATATGCATATAGGATCTGAATATATGATCTTCCACCAAATAAACCAACTAGCATCAACTACAAGGAGTAATCAACACTACTAGCAACCCACAGGTACCAATCCCAGACTTAGAGAGAAGAATTGGATACTAGAGATGAACTAGGGTTTGAGAGGAGATGGTGCTGGTGAAGATGTTGATGGAGATCCCCCCCCGATGAGAGGAGTGTTGATGATGACGATGGCGATGATTTCCCCCTCCCGGAGGGTAGTGTCCCCGGCAGAACAGCTCCGCCAGGGCCCTAGATTGGTTCTGCCAAGGTTCCCCCTCGTGGCGGCGGAGTCTCGTCCCGAAACCTTGCTTATGATTTTTTCTCAATGAAAGACTCCATATAGTAGAAGATGGGCATCAGAGGGCCACCAGGGGGCCCACGAGGCAGGGGGCGCGCCCAGGGGGGTAGGGCGCATCCCCACCCTTGTGGCTGGTGAGTGGCCCCCTCTGGTACTTCTTGCGCTCAGTATTTTTTATGTATTCTGAAAATAACTTCCGTGAAGTTTCAGGACTTTTGGAGCTGTGCAGAATAGGTCTCTAATATTTGCCTCTTTTCCAGCCCAGAATCCCAGCTGCCGGCATTCTCCCTCTTTATGTAAACCTTGTAAAATAAGAGAGAATAGGCATAAGTTTCGTGACATATGTGCAATAACAGCCCATAATGCAATAAATATTGATATAAAAGCATGATGCAAAATGGACGTATCAACTCCACCTAGATTAGAGCTTACTTGTCCTCAAGCGAAAGACGAAATCGAAAAATATGTTTAGAGATAGAGGTGTCGATAAAAATAAAATACGGACATGAGGGCATCATGATCATTCTTAGAACAACAACTTATATGATTGTTGTCATATGATCTCTTATGCTAAAGTAACAATTCAATCACAATTTCAAGTATGAATCATAAACTTCATTGAAACCTAACAAACTATAATCTCAGTCATTGAAGCAATTTCAATTTATCATAACATACGAAAGAGTCAATATAAGAGCTTTTCAGCAAGTCCACATACTCAACTATCATATAGTCTTCCACAATTGCTAACACTCAAACAATACTTATGGGTATGGAGTTTTAATCGGACACAGAGAAAGATAGGGGCTTATAGTTTTGCCTCCCAACGTTTTACCTCAAGGGTAATGTCAACAATAATAGTTCATGAAAACTCACATCCAATTAGCCATATATGCCAGGATCTTTCCAACATATTGTGCTTGCGAAAAGATAGAATGTAAAAAGGAAAGGTGAAGATCACCATGACTCTTATGTAAGGTAGGAGATAAAAGTAAAAGATAGGACCTTCGCAGAGGGAAGCAGAGGTTGTCATGCGCTTTTATGGTTGGATGCACAAAATCTTAATGCAAAAGAACGTCACTTTATATTGCCACTTGTGATATGGACCTTTATTATGCAGTCCATCGCTTTTATTTCTTCCACATCACAAGATCGTATAAAGCTTATTTTTCTCCCACACTAATAAGTCATACATATTTAGAGAGCATTTTTTATTGCTTGCACCGATGACAACTTACTTGAAGGATCTTACTCAATCCATAGGTAGATATGGTGGACTCTCATGGCAAAACTGGTTTAAGGATATTTGGAAGCACAAGTAGTATCTCTACTTGGTGCAAGGAATTTGGCTAGCATGAGGGGGAAAGGCAAGCCCAACATGTTGGAGGATCCATGACAATATAATTTATCTTAGATGTAAGAAAACATAACCCATTACGTTGTCTTCCTTGTCCAACGTCAACTCTTTAGCATTTCATACTTTAATGAGTGCTCACAATCATAAAAGATGTCCAAGATAGTATATTTATATGTGAATACCTCTCTTTCTTTATTACTTCCTATTAATTGCAACGATGACCAAAACTATGTTTGTCAACTCTCAACAACTTTTATTCATAATACTCTTTATATGTGAGCTCATTACTCTCCATAAGATCCATATGATCTCTTTTATTTTCTTTTTATTCTTTCTCTTTTCTCTTATTCACTCATGATCATGGAAAAATAATCAAGCCCTTGACTCCACACTAATCTTTATTATATAGCTCACGGACTCGATTACATAGAAGGATCATAAGGCAAATCTCAAAACTAGATCATACTAAAACTTTATTCTACTAGATTAAAATATTATCAAAAGGATCGAGCTAGAAAAAACGGTAAAGATAGGAGTGTGATGGTGATATTATACTGGGGCACCTCCCCCAAGCTTGGCAGTTGCCAAGGGGAGTGCCCATACCAGATACTCAGTTCTTCTTTGTTGGTGGAGAGGGTGGAGTTGTTGATGATGTAGGCTTGTCGTCCCTCTTCCAAGGCATAGGCTCGCCATCATAGAAGGATGACCGAGTCTCCTGAATCCTTAAATCTGCTGCCAAACTCATCCTCTTGAATCTATACTCATACTCACAATTTTGATTTTGTAGGTCATAGATCTGGGCTTGGAGGTGCTCGATTTTCTCGTGAAGCTTGAAGATGGCCTCCCCAATGTCCTTGGCGTCCAGCTTGTGGTTGTTGGTGAGCTCCGTGATCATAATGTGATTGGAGTCAAGTCCACGCTCCACCATCTCCTAGCACTTGAAAACTTGTTGCTCCATTGCCTCAAGCCTTGTCTCGACACTTCCGGTCCTCCTTGGTCCCTCAACATCACGGATGTGCAGCACCCCCTCATGCATCTCAATGGTTTGAGGGTGTTGCAGCACTTCCACGAGGTAGGGGTTGATGACCTTATCGAAGAACTTGTCCTTGGGGGCACTTGGAGACGTCATGATGATCAAAATCTGTCAGAAAAAACAACTCGAAACAAGAACAGAGGATATTTGCATGATACGGTGGTCAAAACCTTCGGGAGATTATATAATTATTTTTACTAACCAAAATACGTAACGTGCAAGAAAACAGAGTCCAGAGAGCGCACGAGGTGCCCACGAGGCAGGGGGGCGCGCCTAGGGGGTAGGGCGCGCCCTCCACCCTCGTGGAGCCTTTGTGTCCTTCCCGGACTGCTTCTTATTTTTCTAAATATTCCAAAACGGAGAAAAATTGCCATTAGAACTATTTTGGAGTCGGTTTACTTACCGTACCACGTACCTATTCCTTTTCGGAGGCTGAAACGTTCTGGAAAGTGTCCCTTATGTATTCCTCCGGGGTTACGGTTTCAATAACATTGGTTTCAACATTTATAGGATTACCTGAGATATAATGTTTGATTCTTTGACCGTTCACCACCTTCGGATTTGTGCCTTCGAAGTTGTTGATTTTTATGGCACCGGAACAATAGACCTCCTCGATAATGTAAGGACCTTCCCATTTAGGGAGAAGTTTTCCTGCAAAAAATCTTAAACGAGAGTTGTATAGCAATACATAATCACCTACATTAAACTCATGCTTTTGTATTCTTTTGTCATGCCATCTTTTAACTTTTTTCTTTAAACAATTTGGCATTCTCATAGGCTTGGGTTCTCCATTCGTCAAGTGAGCTAATGTCAAATAACCTCTTCTCACCAGCAAGTTTGAAATCATAATTGAGCTCTTTAATATCCCAATAAGCCTTATGTTCTAGTTCGAGAGGTAAGTGACATGCTTTTCCATAGACCATTTTATACGAAGACATACCCATAGGCTTTTTATATGTAGTTCTATTGGCCCATAATGCATCATCAAGTTTCTTAGACTAATTCTTTCTAGATCTATTAACAGTCTTTTGCAAAACTAATTTGAGTTCTCAATTGCTCAATTCTACTTGACCACTAGACTGCGGGTGATAAGGAGATGCAATTCTATGGTTAACATCATACTTAGCAGGCATTTTACGGAAAGCACCATGAATAAAATGTGAACCGCCATCAGTCATTAAATATCTAGGCACTCCAAACCTTGGAAAAATAACTTCTTTAAGCATCTTAATAGAGGTGTTATGATCAACACTACTAGTTGGAATAGCTTCTACCCACTTAGTAACATAATCAACAGCAACTAAAATATGTGTATATCCGTTAGAGGCAGGAAACGGTCCCATATAATCAAAGCCCCAAACATCAAATGGTTCAATAACAAGTGAATAATTCATAGGCATTTCTTGATGTCTACTAATATTAACAATTCTTTGACATTCATCACAAGATAAGACAAACTTACGGGCATTCTTGAAGAGAGTAGGCCAATAAAAACCAGATTGCAATACCTTATGTGCAGTTCTATCTCCAGCGTGCTGTCCTCCATAAGCTTCGGAGTGACACTTGCGTAGGATCAGTTCCTGTTCATGCTCAGGTACACAATGTCTAATAACACCATCTACTCCTTTATAGAGATGTGGGTCATCCCAAAAGTAAAGTCTTTTTCTTTTTCTGGTATGTGAAACTAGGTGGTATAAACTTAGCAACAATGTAATTAGCATAGTCAGCATACCATGGAGCAGCGTGAGAAGAATTTATGACACTTAATTGTTCATAAGGAATGATATCATCAATAGGTAGTGGGTCATCAAGAACATTTTCTAACCTAGACAAGTTATCTGCAACGGGGTTCTCAGCTCCCTTTCTATCAATAATATGCAAATCAAATTCTTGTAGCAAGAGAACCCATCTAATAATTCTAGCTTTAGGATCTTTCTTTTCCATAAGATATTTAATAGCAGCATCATCCGTGTGAATATTTACTCTAGAATCAGCAATATAAGGTCTGAACTTATCACAAGCAAATACAACTGCTAAGAATTCTTTTTCGGTAGTAGCATAATTTCTCTGGGCATTGTCTAGAGTTTTACTAGCATATTGAATAACATTTAATTTCTTATCAACTCTTTGCCCTAGAACAGGACCCACAACATAATCACTAGCATCACACATAATTTCAAAAGGTAAATTCCAATCAGGTGGCTGAACAATAGGTGCAGAGATCAATGCTTTCTTAAGTATTTCAAATGCTTCTACACAATCATCATCAAAGACGAACGGTATATCTTTTTGTAATAAATTAGTTAGAGTCCGAGAAATTTTTGAGAAGTCCTTAATGAACCTCCTATAAAAACCGGCATGACCAAGGAAACTTCTTATACCTTTGATGTCCTTGGGACATGACATATTTTCAATAACATCAACTTTAGCTTTATCAACTTCAATGCCTCTTTCAGTAATTTTGTGCCCCAATACAATACCTTCATTAACCATAAAGTGGCGTTTCTCCCAATTCAAGACAAGGTTAGTTTCTTCACATCTCTGTAAAACTCGATCAAGGTTGCTTAAGCAATCATCAAAAGAGGATCCATAAACAGATAAGTCATCCATGAATACCTCACATATCTGTTCACAAAAAACAGAAAATATAGCCATCATGCATCTTTGAAAGGTAGCAGGTGCATTACATAAACCAAAAGGCATATGTCTATAAGCAAAAGTACCGAAAGGGCAAGTAAAAGTGGTCTTAGATTGATCATCAGCTGACACAGGTATTTGAGAGAAACCAGAATAACCATCTAGAAAACAAAAATGTGTATGTTTGGATAATCTTTCTAGCATTTGATAAATAAAAGGTAAGAGGTAATGATCTTTTTAGTAGCCTTATTTAATTTGTGGAAATCAATTACCATCATATAACCTGTAATAGTTCTTTGCAGAATCAATTCATCTTTATCATTAGCAACGACAATAATACCTCCCTTCTTAGGAACACAATGGACAGGACTTACCCACTGACTATCAGCAACAGGATATATTATACCTGCCTCAAGGAGCTTTAATATATTTTTCTTACCACTTCTTTCATCTTAGGATTCAGTCGCCGTTGGTGATCAATAACTGGTTTGGCATCTTTTTCCAAATTTATTTTGTGTTGACATAGAGTGGGTCTAATGCCCTTAAGATCATCAAGAGTATATCCAATAGCAGCATAGTGTTTCTTCAGAGTTTTCAATAACTTTTCTTCCTCCTTCTCTGAAAGGTTAGCACTAATAATAAGAGGATATATCTTCTTTTCATCAAGATAAGCATATTTAAGCGTGTCAGGCAATGGTTTAAGCTCAAACACGGGATCACCCTTGGGTGGGGGAGGATCCCCTAAGATTTCAATAGGCAAGTTGTGTTTCAAAATAGGTCCCTGTTTAAAGAACACTTCATCTATTTCCCTTCTTTCATTCATAAACATATCATTTTCATGGTCTAGCAAATATTGTTCTAAAGGATCACTAGGAGGTACATCAATAGAAGCAAGACCAGTAATTTCATCTTTACTAGGCAATTCTTCTTCACGATGTTGTCTACGAAATTTTGAAAAGTTGAACTCATTAGACATATCACCTACCAATAGTAATAACATCCTTTTTGCAGTCTATCCTAGCATTAACAGTGTTCAAGAAGGGTCTACCAAATATAATGGGACAAAAGCTATGTTGTGGGGAACCAAGAACAAGAAAATCAGCAGGATATTTAGTTTTCCCACACAAGACTTCAACATCTCTAACAATTCCCATTGGTGAAATAGTATCTCTATTGGCAAGTTTAATGGTGACATCAATTTCTTCTAACTCAGCGGGTGCAATATCATGCATAATTTCTTTGTATATGTCAATAGGTATTGCACTAGCACTAGCACCCATATCACACAAGCCATGATAACAATGATCTCCTATTTTAACAGAAATAACAAGCATGCCTACCACGGGTCTATGTTTATCTTTAGCACAAGGTTTAACAATTCTAGCAGTTTCATCACAGAAATAAATAACATGCCCATCAATATTATCAGCCAAGAGATCCTTAACAATAGCAATATTAGGTTCAACTTTAACTTTCTCAGGAGGTGTATATGTTCTAATATGGCTTTTACGAACCACAGTTGAAGCTTTAGCATGATCTTTTATCCTAACAGGAAAATGTGGTTTCTCAACATAAGCAGTAGAAATAATAGGATCATTATAAATGATAGTCTTTTCTTCAACTTTAATAGGTGTAGCTACTTTTACTTCTATGGGAGGATGATATTTAAACCACTTCCCCTTAGGGAGATCAACATGACTAGCAAAACATTCACAAAAAGAAGCTACTATCTCAGAGTCAAGTCCATATTTAGTGCTAAATTTATGGAAAACATCGATATCCATAAAAGATTTAACACAATCAAACTTAGGTGTCATACCTGACTCCTTACCTTCGTCGAGATCCCAATCTTTAGAGTTGCATTTAATTCTTTCCAATAAATCCAATTTGAATTCAATAGTCTTCATCATAAAAGAGCCATCACAAGAAGTATCGAGCATGGTGAGATTGTTATCAGAAATCCGAGCATAATTTTTTTGGATAATCATTTCTCTTGAGAGATCATGATTGGGGCATGAATATAACATTGATTTAAGCCTCCCCCAAGCTTGAGCGATGCTTTCTCCTTTGCGAGGCCAAAAATTATATATATAATTACGATCACGATGAAAAAGATGCATAGGATAAAACTTTTGATGAAATTCCAATTTCAATCGTTTGTAGTTCCATGATCCCATATCATCACATAGCCTATACCATTGTTGGCGAACGTAGCAGAATTTTAAAAAATTTCAACGCATCACCAAGATCAATCTATGGAGTCATCTAGCAATGAGGGAGAGAGGAGTGCATCTACATACCTTTGTAGATCGCGCGCGGAAGCGTTCAAGAGAACGGGGTTGATGGAGTCGTACTCGACGTGATCCAAATCACCGATGACCTAGTGCCGAACGGACGGCACCTCCGCATTCAACACACGTACGGTTGGGAAGACGTCTCCTCCTTGATCCAGCAAGGGGGAAGGAGAGGTTGATGAAGATCCAGTAGCACGACGGCGTGGTGGTGGATGCAGTAGGATCCAAGTAGGGCTTCGCCAAGCGCAAGCGGGGAGGAGAGCTGTTACGGAGGGAGAGGAAGGCGCCAAGAGCAAGGGGTGCGGCTGCCCTCCCTCCCCCCTCTTTTATATAGGGGCTTTGGGGGGGCACCGTACCTAGGAGATGGATCTCCAAGGGGGCGGCGGCCAAGGGGTGGCTTCCCCCCCAAACCAAGTGGGGGGCGCCCCCACCCCTAGGGTTCCCAACCCTAGGCGCAGGGGAGGCCCAAGGGGGGGCGCACCAGCCCACTAGGGGCTGGTTACCCTCCCAACTCAGCCCATGGGGCCCTCCGGGATAGGTGGCCCCACCCGGTGGACCCCCGGGACCCTTCCGGTGGTCCCAGTACAATACTGGCGACCCCCGAAACCTTCCCGATGGCCGAAACTGGACTTCCTATATATAAATCTTTACCTCCGGACCATTCCGGAACTCCTCGTGACGTCCGGGATCTCATCCGGGACTCCGAACAACTTTCGAGTTACTTCATACTAATATCTCTACAACCCTAGCGTCACCGAACCTTAAGTGTGTAGACCCTACGGGTTCGGGAGACATGCAGACATGACCAAGATGCCTCTCCGGTCAATAACCAATAGCGGGATCTGGATACCCATGTTGGCTCCCACATGCTCCACGATGATCTCATCAGATGAACCACAATGTCGAGGATTCAATCAATCCATATACAATTCCCTTTGTCAATCGGTACGTTACTTGCCCGAGACTCGATCGTCGGTATCCCAATACCTCGTTCAATCTCATTACCGGCAAGTCACTTTACTCGTACCGTAATGCATGATCCCATGATCAACCACTTGGTCACATTGAGCTCATTATGATGATGCATTACCGAGTGGGCCCAGAGATACCTCTCCGTCATACGGAGTGACAAATCCAAGTCTCGATTCGTGCCAACCCAACAAACACTTTCGAAGATACCTGTAGTGTACCTTTACAGTCACCCAGTTACGTTGTGACGTTTGGCACACCCAAGGCACTCCTATGGTATCCGGGAGTTGCACAATCTCATGGTCTAAGGAAATGATACTTGACATTCGGAAAAGCTACATCAGACGAACTACACGATCTTTGAGCTATGCTTAGGATTGGGTCTTTTCCATCACATCATTCTCCTAATGATGTGATCCCGTTATCAATGACATCCAATGTCCATAGTGAGGAAACCATGACTATCTTTTGATCAACGAGCTAGTCAACTAGAGGCTCACTAGGGACGTGTTGTGGTCTATGTATTCACACATGTATTACGATTTCCGGATAACACAATTATAGCATGAACAACAGACAATTATCATGAACAAAGAAATATAATAATAACCATTTTATTATTGCCTCTAGGGCATATTTCCAACAGTCTCCCACTTGCACTAGAGTCAATAGTCTAGTTACATTGTGATGAATCGAACACCCATGCATTTCTGGTGTTGATCATGTTTTTCTCTAGGGAGAGGTTTAGTCAACGGATCTGCCACATTCAGGTCTGTATGTACTTTACAAATCTCTATGTCTCCATTTTGAACACTTTCACGAATGGAGTTGAAGCGACGCTTGATATGCCTGGTCTTCCTGTGAAACCTGGGCTCCTTGGCAAGGGCAATAGCTCCAGTGTTGTCATAGAAGAGAGTCATCGGGCCCGACGCATTGGGTATGACTCCTAGGTCGGTAATGAACTCCTTCACCCAGATTGCTTCTTGTGCTGCCTCCGAGGCTGCCATGTACTCCGCTTCACATGTAGATTCCGCCACAATGCTTTGCTTGCAACCGCACCAGCTTACTGCCCCACCATTCAAAATATACACGTATCCGGTTTGTGACTTAGAGTCATCCAGATCTGTGTTGAAGCTAGCATCGACGTAACCCTTTACGACGAGCTCTTCGTCACCTCCATAAACGAGAAACATATCCTTAGTCCTTTTCAGGTACTTCGTGATATTCTTGACCACTGTCCAGTGTTCCATGCTAGGATTACTTTGGTACCATCCTACCAAACTTACGGCAAGGTTTACATTAGGTCTGGTACATAGCATAGCATACATGATAGACCCTATGGCCGAGGCATAGGGGACGACACTCATCTTTCTCTATCTTCTGCCGTGGTCGGGCATTGAGCCATGCTCAATCTCGTACCTTGCAATACAGACAAGAACCCCTTCTTTGACTGATCCATTTTGAACTTCTTCAATATCTTGTCAAGGTACGTACTCTGTGAAAGACCAATGAGGCATCTCAATCTATCTCTATAGATCTTGATGCCTAATACATAAGCAACTTCTCCAAGATCCTTCATTGAAAAACATTTGTTCAAGTAGGCCTTTATGCTTTCCAAGAATTCTATATCATTTCCCATCAACAGTATGTCATCCACATACAATATGAGAAATGCTACAGAGCTCCCACTCACTTTCTTGTAAATGCAGGCTTCTCCATAAGTCTGCGTAAACCCAAACGCTTTGATCATCTCATCAAAACGAATGTTCCAACTCCGAGATGCTTGCACCAACCCATAAATCGAGCGTTGGAGCTTGCACACCTTGTCAGCATTCTTAGGATCGACAAAACCTTCCGGCTGCATCATATACAATTCTTCCTTAAGGAAACCATTAAGGAATGCCGTTTTGACGTCCATTTGCCATATCTCATAATCATAGAATGCGGCAATTGCTAACATGATTCGGACGGACTTCAGCTTCGCTACGGGTGAGAAAGTCTCATCGTAGTCAACCCCTTGAACTTGTCGATAACCCTTAGCGACAAGCCGAGCTTTATAGATGGTTACGTTACCATCCGCGTCTGTCTTCTTCTTAAAGATCCATTTATTTTCTATGGCTCGCCGATCAACGGGCAAGTCAGTCAAAGTCCATACTTCGTTTTCATACATGGATCCTATCTCGGATTTCATGGCTTCCAGCCATTTGTCGGAATCCGGGCCCGCCATCGCTTCTTCATAGTTCGAAGGTTCACCATTGTCTAACAACATGATTTCCAAGACAGGGTTGCCATACCACTCTGGTGCAGAACGTGTCCTTGTGGACCTACGAAGTTCAGTAGCAACTTGATCTGAAGTTTCATGATCATCATCATCAACTTCCTCTCTAGTCGGTGCAGGCACCTCAGGAACATTTTCTTGAGCTGCGCCACTTACCGGTTCAAGAGGTAATACTTCATCAAGTTCTACTTTCCTCCCACTTATTTCTTTCGAGAGAAACTCTTTCTCTAGAAAGGACCCATTCTTGGCAACAAAGATCTTGCCTTCGGATCTGAGGTAGAAGGTATACCCAATAGTTTCTTTAGGGTATCCTATGAAGACGCATTTTTCCGATTTGGGTTCGAGCTTTTCAGGTTGAAGTTTCTTGACATAAGCATCGCATCCCCAAACTTTTAGAAACGACAGCTTAGGTTTCTTCCCAAACCATAATTCATACGGTGTCGTCTCAACGGATTTCGACGGAGCCCTATTTAAAGTGAATGCGGCAGTCTCTAAAGCATAGCCCCAAAATGACAGCGGTAGATCGGTAAGAGACATCATAGATCGCACCATATCCAATAGAGTGCGATTACGACGTTCGGACACACCATTACGCTGAGGTGTTCCAGGCGGCGTGAGTTGTGAAACTATTCCACATTTTCTTAAGTGTGTGCCAAATTCGTGACTCAAGTATTCTCCCCCACGATCTGATCGCAAGAACTTGATTTTCTGTCACGTTGATTCTCAACCTCACTCTGAAATTCCTTGAACTTTTCAAAGGTCTCAGACTTGTGTTTCATTAAGTAGACATACCCATATCTACTCAAGTCATCAGTGAGGGTGAGAACATAACGATAGCCACCGCGAGCCTCAACACTCATTGGACCGCACACATCAGTATGTATGATTTCCAATAAGTTGGTTGCTCGCTCCATTGTTCCTGAGAACGGAGTCTTGGTCATTTTACCCATGAGGCATGGTTCGCACGTGTCAAATGATTCGTAATCAAGAGACTCCAAAAGTCCATCTGCATGGAGCTTCTTCATGCGTTTGACACCTATGTGACCAAGGCGGCAGTGCCACAAGTATGTGGGACTATCATTATCAACCTTACATCTTTTGGTATTCACACTATGAATATGTGTAACATTACGCTCGAGATTCATTAAGAATAAACCATTCACCATCGGAGCATGACCATAAAACATATCTCTCATATAAATAGAACAACCATTATTCTCGGATTTAAATGAGTAGCCATCTCGAATTAAACGAGATCCTGATACAATGTTCATGCTCAAAGCTGGCACTAAATAACAATTATTGAGGTTTAAAACTAATCCCGTAGGTAAATGTAGAGGTAGCGTGCCGACGGCGATCACATCGACCTTGGAACCATTCCCGACGCGCATCGTCACCTCGTCCTTCGCCAGTCTCCGCTTATTCCGCAGCTCCTGCTTTGAGTTACAAATGTGAGCAACCGCACCGGTATCAAATACCCAGGAGCTACTACGAGTACTGGTAAGGTACACATCAATTACATGTATATCACATATACCTTTAGTGTTGCCGGCCTTCTTGTCCGCTAAGTATTTGGGGCAGTTCCGCTTCCAGTGACCACTTCCCTTGCAATAAAAACACTCAGTCTCGGGCTTGGGTCCATTCTTTGGCTTCTTCCCGGCAGCTTGCTTACCGGGCGCGGCAACTCCCTTGCCGTCCTTCTTGAAGTTCTTCTTACCCTTGCCTTTCTTGAACTTAGTGGTTTTATTCACCATCAACACTTGATGTTCCTTTTTGATTTCCACCTCTGCTGATTTCAGCATTGAATATACCTCAGGAATGGTCTTTTCCATCCCCTGCATATTGAAGTTCATCACAAAGCTCTTGTAGCTCGGTGGAAGCGACTGAAGGATTCTGTCAATGACCGCGTCATCCGGGAGATTAACTCCCAGCTGAGTCAAGCGTTATGCAACCCAGACATTTTGAGTATGTGCTCACTGACAGAACTATTTTCCTCCATCTTACAACTGAAGAACTTGTCGGAGACTTCATATCTCTCGACCCGGGCATGAGCTTGGAAAACCATTTTCAGCTCTTCGAACATCTCATATGCTCCATGTCTCTCAAAACGCTTTTGGAGCCCCGGTTCTAAGCTGTAAAGCATGCCGCACTGAACGAGGGAGTAATCATCAGCACGTGACTGCCAAGCGTTCATAACGTCTTGGTTCTCTGGGATAGGTGCGTCACCTAGCGGTGCTTCTAGGACATAATCTTTCTTGGCAGCTATGAGGATGATCCTCAGGTTCCGGACCCAGTCCGTATAGTTGCTGCCATCATCTTTCAGCTTGGTTTTCTCTAGGAACGCGTTGAAGTTGAGGACAACGTGGGCCATTTGATCTACAAGACATATTGTAAAGATTTTAGACTAAGTTCATGATAATTAAGTTCATCTAATCAAATTACTCAATGAACTCCCACTCAGATAGACATCCCTCCAGTCATCTAAGTGAAACATGATCCGAGTTAACTAGGCCGTGTCCGATCATCACGTGAGACGGACTAGCCAACATCGGTGAACATCTTCATGTTGATCGTATCTTCTATACGACTCATGCTCGACCTTTCGGTCTTCGTGTTCCGAGGCCATGTCTGTACATGCTAGGCTCGTCAAGTCAACCTAAGTGTATTGCGTGTGTAAATCTGGCTTACACCCGTTGTATTCGAACGTTAGAATCTATCACACCCGATCATCACGTGGTGCTTCGAAACAACGAACCTTCGCAACGGTGCACAGTTAGGGGGAACACTTTCTTGAAATTATTACGAGGGATCATCTTATTTAAGCTACCGTCGTTCTAAGCAAATAAGATGTAAAACATGATAAACATCACATGCAATCAAATAGTGACATGATATGGCCAATATCATTTGCTCCTTTTGATCTCCATCTTCGGGGCTCCATGATCATCGTTGTCACCGGCATGACACCATGATCTCCATCATCATGATCTCCATCATCGTGTCTTCTTGAAGTTGTCTCATCATCTATTACTTCTACTACTATGGCTAATGGTTTAGCAATAAAGTAAAGTAATTACATGACGTTATATGTTGACACGCAGGTCACAAATAAATTAAGACAACTCCTATGGCTCCTGCCGGTTGTCATACTCATCGACATGCAAGTCGTGATTCCTATTACAAGAACATGATCATCTCATACATCACATATATCATTCATCACATCCTTTGGCCATATCACATCACAAAACACTTGCTGCAAAAACAAGTTAGACGTCCTCTAATTGTTGTTGCATGTTTTTACGTGGCTGCTATAGGATTCTAGCAAGAACGTTTCTTACCTACGCCAAAACTACAACGTGAATTGCCAATTTTTATTTACCCTTCATAAGGACCCTGTTCATCGAATCCGATTCGACTAAAGTGGGAGAGACAGACACCCGCCAGCCACCTTATGCAACTAGTGCATGTCAGTCGGTGGAACCAGTCTCACGTAAGCGTACGTGTAAGGTCGGTCCGGGCCGCTTCATCCCACAATGCCGCCGAATCAAGATAAGACTAGTAACGGCAAGATAATTGACAATATCGACGCCCACAACTACTTTGTGTTCTACCCGTGCATAGAAACTACACATAGACCTAGCTCATGATGCCACTGTTGGGGAACGTAGCAGAATTTTAAAATTTTTCTACGCATCACCAAGATCAATCTATGGAGTCATCTAGCAACGAGGGAGAGAGGAGTGCATCTACATACCCTTGTAGATCGTGCGCGGAAGCGTTCAAGAGAATGGGGTTGATGGAGTCATACTCGATGTGATCCAAATCACCGATGACCTAGTGCCGAACGGACGACACCTCCGCATTCAACACACGTATGGTTGGGAAGACGTCTCCTCCTTGTTGATCCAGCAAGGGGGAAGGAGAGGTTGATGAAGATCCAGCAGCACGACGGCGTGGTGGTGGATGCAACAGGATCCCGGCAGGGCTTCGCCAAGCGCAAGCGGGGAGGAGAGGTGTTACGGAGGGAGAGGGAGGCGCCAAGAGCAAGGGGTGTGGCTGCCCTCCCTCCCCCCTCTTTATATAGGGGCCTTGGGGGGCGCCGGCCCTAGGAGATGGATCTCCAAGGGGGCGGCGGCCAAGGGGTGGCTTCCCCCCAAGCCAAGTGGGGGGCGCCCCCACCCCTAGGGTTTCCCAACCCTAGGCACAGGGGAGGCCCAAGGGGGTGCGCACCAGCCCACTAGGGGCTGGTTCCCCTCCCAACTCAGCCCATGGGGGCCTCCGGGATAGGTTGCCCCACCCGGTGGACCCCCGGGACCCTTTCGGTGGTCCTGGTACAATACCGGCGACCCCCGAAACCTTCCCGATGGCCGAAACTGGACTTCCTATATATAAATCTTTACCCTCGGACCATTCCGGAACTCCTCGTGACGTCCGGGATCTCATCCGGGACTTCGAACAACTTTCGGGTTACTTCATACTAATATCTCTACAACCCTAGCGTCACCGAACCTTAAGTGTGTAGACCCTACGGGTTCGGGAGACATGCAGACATGACCGAGATGCCTCTCCGGTCAATAACCAACAGCGGGATCTGGATACCCATGTTGGCTCCCACATGCTCCACGATGATCTCATCGGATGAACCACGATGTTGAGGATTCAATCAATCCGTATACAATTCCCTTTGTCAATCGGTACGTTACTTGCCCGAGACTCGATCGTCGGTATCCCAATACCTCATTTAATCTCGTTACCGGCAAGTCACTTTACTTGTACCGTAATGCATGATCCCGTGATCAACCACTTGGTCATATTGACCTCATTATGATGATGCATTACCGAGTGGGCCCAGAGATACCTCTCCGTCATACGGAGTGACAAATCCCAGTCTCGATTCGTGCCAACCCAACAGACACTTTCGGAGATACCTGTAGTGTACCTTTATAGTCACCCAGTTACGTTGTGACGTTTGGCACACCCAAGGCATTCCTACGGTATCCGGGAGTTGCACAATCTCATGGTCTAAGGAAATGATACTTGACATTCGGAAAAGCTACAGCAGACGAACTACACGATCGTTGAGCTATGCTTAGGATTGGGTCTTGTCCATCACATCATTCTCCTAATGATGTGATCCCGTTATCAATGACATCCAATGTCCATAGTGAGGAAACCATGACTATCTTTTGATCAACGAGCTAGTCAACTAGAGGCTCACTAGGGACGTGTTGTGGTCTATGTATTCACACATGTATTAAGATTTCCGGATAACACAATTATAGCATGAACAACAGACAATTATCATGAACAAATAAATATAATAATAACCATTTTATTATTGCCTCTAGGTCATATTTCCAACAACCATGTCAATGCATCTCCCTCTAAAGATAAAGGGAGACCTTCTTCTTGATAACATCATCGGGCATACCTGCAAGCTTAAATAATCCACAAACTTCATCCACATATATTAGGTGCTCATCAGGATGTAATGTTCCATCTCCTGCAAAAGGATTAGCTAGCGGTTTTTCTATCATACCCGAAGGAATTTCAAAGTAGACATTTTCATTTTCAGTAGGTTCAGTAGGTTCAGGAGCAACTCTTTGCTCTACTGGTTGGGGTGAAGATACCCCAAACAAGCCCCTCAGAGGATTACTTTCCATAGTAACAAGTGACAGTAAATTTCAGCACACTATATAAATTTTTCCTTACCAAATTCCACCTACCAAAGGTGCTTCACTCCCCGGCAACGGCGCCAGAAAAGAGTCTTGATGACCCACGATTATAGGGGATCTATCTTAGTCCTTTCGATAAGTAAGAGTGTCGAACCCAACGAGGAGCAGAAGGAAATGATAAGCGGTTTTCAGCAAGGTATTCTCTGCAAGCACTGAAATTATAGGTAACAGATAGTTTTGTGATAAGATAATTTGTAACGAGCAACAAGTAACAAAAGTAAATAAAGTGAAGCAAGGTGGCCCAATCCTTTTTGTAGAAAAGGACAAGCCTGGACAAACTCTTATATAGAAGAAAGCGTTCCCGAGGACACATGGGAATTATCATCAAGCTAGTTTTCATCACGTTCATATGATTCGCGTTCGGTACTTCGATAATTTGATATGTGGGTGGACCGGTGCTTGGGTGCTGTCCTTACTTGGACAAGCACCCCACTTATGATTAACTCCTATTGCAAGCATCCACAACTACAAAAGAAGTATTAAGGTAAACCTAACCATAGCATGAAACATATGGATCCAAATCAGCCCCTTACGAAGCAACGCATAAACTAGGGTTTAAGATTCTGTCACTCTAGCAACCCATAATATACTTATTACTTCCCAATGCCTTCCTCTATGCCCAAATAATGGTGAAGTGCCATGTAGTCGACGTTCACATAACACCACTAGAGGAGAGACAACATACATCTCATCAAAATATCGAACGAATACCAAATTCACATGACTACTAATAGCAAGACTTCTCCCATGTCCTTACGAACAAACGTAACTACTCACAAAGCATATTCATGTTCATAATCAGAGGGGTATTAATATGCATATAGGACTTGAACATATGATCTTCCACAAATAAACCAACTAGCATCAACTACAAGGAGTAATCAACACTACTAGCAACCCATAGGTACCAATCCCAGACTTAGAGATTAGAATTGGATACAAGAGATGAACTAGGGATGTTGATGGAGATTGGACCCCTCCCGATGAGAGGAGCATTGGTGATGATGATGGCGATGATTTCCCCCTCCCGGAGGGAAGTGTCCCCGGCAGAACAGCTTTGCCAGAGCCCTAGATTGGTTCCACCAAGGTTCCGCCTCGTGGCGGCGGAGTCTCGTCCTGAAAGCTTGCTTATGATTTTTTTCTCAATGAAAGACTCCATATAGCAGAAGATGGGCATCGGAGGGCCACCAGGGGGCCCACGAGGCAGGGGGCGCGCCCCCCACCCTCGTGGCTGGTGAGTGGCCCCCCTCTGGTACTTCTTGCGTTCAGTATTTTTTATATATTCTGGAAATAACTTTCGTGAAGTTTCAGGACTTTTGGAGCTGTGCAGAATAGGTCTCTAATATTTGCTCCTTTTCTAGCCCAGAATCCCAGCTGCCGGCATTCTCCCTCTTTATGTAAACCTTGTAAAATAAGAGAGAATAGGCATAAGTATCGTGACATAATGTGTAATAACAACGCATAATGCAATAAATATTGATATAAAAGCATGACGCAAAATGGACGTATCACCGACCACCATATTATCAGTAGTATTCCCCCATGTATATATTAGTAGTCCGTGTATTTTGTAACTGTATTTAGATCGCTTGTATGCCCTTGTTTGATTTGAGTGGTGTGATATGAATGTGTTTGTCTCATGTGCATATGGGTAGTGCTTTCTCTTGAGACCTCATTCTATTCTAATGTCTCCCCTCTAAACCCATCAGATGCCTCTGAGATGTGACCCTGGATTTGTTTTCCCACCGGAGCTCACTCAGTTGATCCAACAATAGAATGCCTTGATGCAGCTACTAGTTCAGAACCAAGGCAACAACAACAACCCGCCGCCACCACCTCCAATTGACAACTTAGCCCGTTTTCCGAGGTTGAATCCGCTGGTGTTTTCCAATAGCACCGAGCCGATTGTTGCTGATGACTGGCTATGTAGGATTGGAAGGGAGTTGACCACTGCAGGTTGCACAGATGCTGAGAAGGTGCGCTTTGCCGCACACCAACTGTTTGGACCTGCAGCCTCATGGTGGGAAAATTACACAGCCACATTCCCCATAGCCAATGTTACTTGGGATCAATTTCAGTAAGCGTTCCGCACTACACATGTCTCAACTGGATCTATGAGCGTGCAGAAGCATGAGTTTCACAACTTACGCCAGGGAAACGATACTGTGGGGCAGTACATGGATGAGTTCAGTAAGTTAGCTTGCTATGCCCCGGATGATGTGGCCACAGATGCCGCGAAGCAGGAGAAGTTTATGGAAGGGCCAAATGATGAGCTGAGTATGCAGTTAATGGTGGCAACATTCACAAATTACCAAGAGTTGGTAGACATGGCTCTTATGATTAAAGGGAAGCAGCAGAAGATAGAGAGTCACAAAAGGAAATATGGACAAGGGAAGTATAATTCTAGAGCATCGCAGAAGCCTTGTTTTACCCCAAACTCGGGAGGATATACCCATAACCATGGAGGCCACACTCACAATGGAGGAAGTTTGCATAATCACAGTGTCCCCAAGAATGGAAATGGGAATGGAGCAAGCAGCAACCAGAACCGTTCCAACCCAGCAACACTCGCTAAAAAGGATCTGAGTCATATCACCTGTTACAAGTGCGGGCAGACTGGGCACTACGCCAATGATTGTTCTGAGTTGAAGAATGGCAACGGAAATGGAAGCTCTGGGAAGAAGCCCAACCCTTTCAAGAGGGGACAGGTGAACCACGTTAGCATGGAGGAGGTTGAAGAGCAGCCAAATGCAGTTATAGGTAAGTTTTGGTTAAGTTATTTACTGCAATCTTTCTTTTTGATACTGGTGCATCAGATTCATACATTTCGAGGGGGTTTGTGGATAAGTATAAGTTGCCCACCAAAGTTCTTAAGACACCTATGTTAGTAAGCTCGCCAGGAGTGGAGTATATGGCAAGCTGTGGATGTTTTCACATGCCATTGACCATAGGAAGGCATGCGTTCCCCTCAGACCTAATATTTCTGGAGTCACAAGGATTGGATGTGATACTAGGCATGGATTGGCTATCGATGTATGGAGGAAACATCGATTGCGCTAGTAAGTCAATTCTGCCCACCACCCCAGAGGGTAAAATGGATTAAGTATGTGTCCCGGCATGCGCCGAAGAGGACCCAAGTGAACTCGCTCTCAGGAGTTGTTCAGGAGGAAGTGCCTGTGGTGAAGGATTACCCGAGGAACTACCACGCATGCCGCTAGATCGAGATATAGAGTTTTTGATTGAACTGTTGCCAGGCATCGGACCAATATCGAAGAGACCATACCAGATGCCCGCAAATGATCTAGAGGAAATTAAGAAGCAGGTTAAGGAGGTATTGGAGAAAGGTTACATTCGACCAAGTTCGTCACCTTGGGGAGCCCCAGTGTTCTTAGTTGAGAAGAAGGATGGATCTTTAAGAATGGTTGTTGATTATCGTGCATTAAATGAAGTGACCATCAAGAACAAGTACCCACTATCGATGATCACCGATTTGTTTGACCAGCTTCAAGGAGCTAAAGTATTTTGCAAGATCAATCTGCGATTAGGATACCACCAGCTGAAGACTCGAGAACAGGATATACCTAAGATAGCTTTCACCACAAGGTACGGGCTATATGAGTACACGATTATGTCATTTGGATTGACAAATGCCCTTGCCTATTTCATGAGCATGATGAATAAGGTGTTCATGGAGTTCTTAGATAAGTTTGTTGTGGTGTTCATTGATGATATTTTGGTATACTCGAAGAACAAAGAGGAGCATAAGGAGCATTTGTGTTTAGTTCTCGAGAAGCTCAGGGAACATCAGCTATATGCCAAGTTTAGCAAATGTGAGTTTTGGTTGAAGGAAGTTGGATTTCTTGGACATGTTATATCAGGAGAGGGTATAGAAGTAGACCCTACCAAGGTTTAGTCATTCATTGATTGGTTGGCACCCACCTCAGTTGGAGAGACCCACAGTTTTCTAGGACTTGCGGGATATTATCAGAGATTCATTGAGAATTTTTCCAAGATTATGAAGCCTATGACGGAGTTGTTGAAGAAGGACACTAAGTTTAAGTGGGCGGATGAATGTGAGGCCAGTTTTCAGGAGTTGAAGAAACATTTGGTTACAACCCCAATGATGATTCTTCCGGATATACGCAAGGATTTCCAAGTGTATTACGACGCTTGTCGCTTAGGACTAGGAGGAGTACTTATGCAGGACGGAAGAGTTTTTTCATATGCCTCCCGACAGCTTCGACCGCATGAGTTGAATTATGCCACGCATGATTTGGAGTTAGCAGTCGTAGTGCATGCGCTCAAGACCTGGAGACATTTTCTTATTGGAAACCGCTGCGATGTATACAAGGATCATAAGAGTTTGAAGTACATTTTCACTCAGAAGGAGCTGAATCTCAGACAGAGGAGATGGTTGGAGCTTATAAAAGATTATGATATGAAGCTACATTATCATCCAGGAAAGGCCAATGTCGTAGCAGACGCTTTGAGCTGGAAGAGTTATGTCAATACCCTCATAAGCGGAGGATTACTACAGGAGTTAGTTGACGATATCAAGGAACTTTGTTTGGAGATAGTTCCAAGTGGTTTTGTCGCAACAATGGAGGTTCAGTCAAAATTATTGGGAAAGATTCGGGAAGCCTAGAAGGATGACAAAGAAATTGCTGAGATAAAGGAGAAAATGAGTAAAGGACAAGCCAAGGGTTTTCAAGAGGATGAGCACAAAACCTTATGGTTTGAGGACCGTGTATACGTACCCAATAATGCAGAGATCAGGGAGTTAATACTTCAGGAAGCTCATGACTCACCATACTCGATACACCCTGGAAACACCAAGATGTATTTGGATTTGACGGAGCATTTCTGGTGGATTGGTATGAAGAAGGATATTGCCGAGTATGTAGTCGTGTGTGATGTATGTCAGAGAGTGAAGGCAGAACATCAGAAGCCAGCTGGATTAATGCAGCCCATGTCGATACCCGAATGGAAGTGGGACAAGCTCGACATGGATTTTATCACCGGATTACCCAGGACCCGACCGGGATATCATTCTATCTGGGTAGTAGTGGATCATTTGACCAAAGTGGCTCACTTTACCCCAGTGAAAACCACCTATAGAGTGCGAAGTTGGCCAAGATATATATGACCATGATCGTATGTCTGCATGGGGTTTCGAGGACCATTGTTTCAGATAGAGGAAAACAGTTCACTTCAAAGTTTTGGAACCAGTTGCACCAAACTTTGGGTACCAGGCTAGAGTTCAGTACAACCTTTCATCAGCAGACAGATGGACAGACCGAGAGAGTCAATCAGATTCTGGAGGATATGTTGAGAGCATGTGCATTAGATTATGGATCCAGTTGGGATGATAATTTACCTTACGCGGAGTTCTCATACAACAACAATTATCAAGCTACTTTGAAGATGGCACTTTTTGAAGCTTTGTATGGGAGAAGGTGCAGGACACCGTTGATGTGGGATGAAGTTGGAGACCGCCAGTTGTTTGGACCGGACCTGATCAAGGAGTCCAAAGAGAAGGTTAAGTTGATTTGCGACAGACTAAAGGTAGCTCATTCCAGGCAGAAGAGTTATGCAGACTCCAAAGGCAAGGAGGTAGTCTATGAGATCGGACACAGAGCATATATTCGTGTGTCACCTCTATGAGGATTTAAACGATTTGGAGTTAAGGGAAACCCTGAGATTTGTAGGACCATACCGAGTTTTGTAACGTATCGGAGAAGTGGCCTACAAGTTGGAGTTACCCAAAGGATTGTGAGGAGTTCATGATGTGTTTCACGTTTCCCATTTGAAGAAGTGTCATGTAGAGATGGTTGATATTCCTCTGAGAGATACAGTGCCCCTGGAAGCAATTCAGTTGGAGTTGCCAGCCGAGTTACACCGAACAAGGTTATCAAATTTTGCAAAGTTCCGTGGAGCCACCATACCGAGGATAAAGCCACCTGGGAACGAGAGGAAGACCTACGGAAAGACCACCCGCACCTATTTTCTAGCCAACCTGAATCTCGAGGGCAAGATTCATCTTAAGGGGGGAGGTTTGTAACATCCCAATTTTTCAATTTAGATGTTATACATAGATCATCATGTGCATATCATATTTTATTTGCATTTTGTTTGTGATCCTAGAAATCTTAAGCAACGCAAGGACCCACGGAGAGAGTTGGGGATTTCATTTATTTTCATATTTGAATTTTCTCAAATTTGAAAAGAGGATCATTTTGGTTTTAATATTTTTTCTCTCCGAAATATTTCCAATATTAAAATAAATGAGTGGAGATAAAATGACTTCTCCAAAATAAGGGGGGAATATTGGAGGAAAAATGTTAAAATCAAATAAATATTATATTTGGAATTTCATTGTTATTTTATTTGAATTAGAAAAATATGCATTTTTCAAAATTGCATTTTAGGCCAGAAAAATGTTCACTTTGTTCTAAATATTTTATTTAGACGGCGAAAATTGTTTTTGGCATTTTAAGAATTTTTTTATGATTTTATTTTTCAGCAGAATTTTTTTTAAAGAAAAATCTTTCCGCCTGACTGGGCCGAAGGCCCAACCGAGCAGGCCGTAGCCCAGCTCCCGCCGCTGCCTTCCTCCTGCGTGCCGCCGTGCGTGGCGTGGACGCCGTGGAGAGTCCGACCCGAACTCCCGCTCGCATCGGCCCCCTCCCCAAGCCATGACGCCATCCCCTCCTTAAATATCGCGCCACCCACCCCACCTCTACTCCCATCCCTAGCCGCCACCCGCGCCGCTAGCCCGAGCCGCGAGGATTTGATAACATGTGGGTATTGGTAAGTAGTTGATGAGGTAGAACCTATTGTCCTTTATTTAAACCCTGGGAGTTACTACGTTATGCTTACACTGCTATGTTATGCTCGTAGACGTGGTTTGGTTTGAGTGATTCATGATAGTTGTGAGTATTATTATGAACTAAGGGTTTATTTAAGGTGGCTACTTTAACACACATCTGGGTGGATTGTTTGTGGGCACGTGGGGAATCCAGTGTTATCCAAGGAGATCCCAGGGAATTCCGTGTGATCATCCTATGGTTCGCCACCCAGGCTCAAAGGGATCGTAATATTATTCATGCTAGAACTTCCGTGTGTAGCCACAAGCCATTATGGGCTCTGGCATAGTTGAGTAAGTTGTGGGAATCCTTTCCATGATGGGCTAGTAGATGTAGGGGATTGTAGGTGTATCAACCTATCTATCGGTTAACGGGACCTCTTCGGAAAGACTGTGTCTCGGCCATCCGTTTCTCAAACATCATGTAGTGCGAGAACCCCAACAGAGGAGATCGAGTCTTGTGGGGAAAAGTGTGCAAACCTCTGCAGAGTGTACAAACTAATCATGGTTAGTCGTGTCCCCGGTTATGGACATTTTGAGTATCTGGTTCTTCAATTATTGATATGATCTCAACACTCTTAATTAATTTTGTTGGGTTGTTAATTACTATTTAATTGGGATTGAGATGGGGTTTCCATTCTCAATGTTTATCAACCAACTTTGTAGTTAAATAAATTATAATCCTTTGCAGTAGGGAAAAATTGGCTTACGCAAAATTATGATAACCATAGAGCCTCCACCAGCCATATATGCATGTAGTGTTAGCATTTACCTTGTTCATTTCTCTACAGTGTTATTTTGCCAGCATATTGAAACGTCCATTTTGCATCATGCTTTTATATTGATATTTATTGCATATGGGCTATTATTACACATTATGTCACAAGACTTATGCCTATTATCTCTTATTTTACAAGGTTTACATGAAGAGGGAGAATGCCGGCAGCTGGAATCCTGGGCTGGAAAAGGAGCAAATATTAGAGACCTATTCTACACAACTCCAAAAGTCCTAAAACTTCACGGGAGCACGTTTCAGAATATATAAAAAATATTGGGTGAAAGAAGTACCAGAGGGGGGCCACCCACCATCCACGAGGGTGGGGGGCGTGCCCTACCCCCTGGGTGCGCCCCTGTCTCGTGGGCCCCCTGGCAGCCCTCTGATGCCCATCTTCTGCTATATGAGGTCTTTCGTCCAGAAAAAAATCATAAGCAAACTTACGGGACAAAACTCCGCTGCCATGAGGCGGAACCTTGGCGGAACCAATCTAGGGCTCTGGCGGAGCTGTTCTGCCGGGGAAACTTCCCTCGAGGAGGGGGAAATCATCACCATCGTCATCACCATCGATCCTCTCATCAGGAGGGGGTCAATCTCCATCAACATATTCACCAGCACCATCTCATCTCAAACCCTAGTTCATCTCTTGTATCCAATTCTAATCTCTAAGTCTGGGATTGGTACCTATGGGTTGCTAGTACTGTTGATTACTCCTTGTAGTTGATGCTAGTTGGTTTATTTGGTGGAAGATCATATGTTCAGATCCTATATGCATATTAATACCCCTCTGATTATGAACATGAATATGCTTTGTGAGTAGTTACGTTTGTTCCTGAGGACATGGGAGAAGTCTTGCTATTAGTAGTCATGTGAATTTGGTATTCGTTTGATATTTTGATGAGATGTATGTTGTCTTTCTGCTAGTGGTGTCATGTGAACGTCGACTACATGACACTTCACCATTGTTTAGGCCTAGAGGAAGGCATTGGGGAGTAATAAGTAGATGATGGGTTGCTAGAGTGACATAAGCTTAAACCCTAGTTTATGAGTTGCTTCGTAAAGGGGCTGATTTGGATCCATATGTTTCATGCTATGGTTAGGTTTACCTTAATACTTCTTTTGTAGTTGCGGATGCTTGAAATAAGGGATAATCATAAGTGGGATGCTTGTCCAAGGAAGGGAAGTACCCAAGCACCGGTCCACCCACATATCAAATTATCAAAGTACCGAACACGAATCATATGAACGTGTTGAAAACTAGCTTGGCGATAATACCCATGTGTCCTCGGGAGTGCTTTCCTTTATATAAGAGTTTGTCCAGGCTTGTCTTTTGCTACAAAAAGGATTGGGCCATCGTGCTGCACCTTATTTACTTTTATTACATGTTACCTATTACAAATTACCTTATCACAAAACTATCTGTTACCGATAATTTCAGTGCTGCAGAGAATACCTTACTGAAAACTGCTTATCATTTCCTTATGCTCCTTGTTGGGTTCGACAATCTTACTAATTGAAAGGACTACAATAGATCCCCTACACTTGTGGGTCATCACATATTCCATGTGCTGACCCGTTTTGGGCTGCAACGTATTATGTTGCAGACTTTTCAGATGAAGAGTAAGGTGCGCTAGGTCGTTGTCATGCACTCAGCTATGCCGTTGGAGTTGATGGAGTCATTTACCTTCGATGCTTCCGCAGTTATCTTATTTAGATGGCCTTAAGCCATATTATTGTAATAAGTTCTCTTTTGGAGACATTCGAGGTAATAAGTGTGTGATTGCACTCGGTTATAAATCCTTCAACTACTGTGTGTGTCAGCATTACCGATCCAGGGATGACACTTTTGCACAAAGATTTGACCGTTTGAGGACGGATCGCTACACAGGGCATACTCCGCCGTTGAATCGCAACAGACAGAGCCTCCATTACCTACTCTGGAGGGACTACTTCCAGTCCCCTGATCCGCTCTTCATGGACAACATTTTTTGTCATCGCTTCCAGATGGCTAGACACGTGTTCTACCATATCCGAGAGGGGGTGTTGGCATATGATACCTATTTTGAGTGCAAGGAGGATGACCTAGGAAAGATTGGCTTTTCCTCTTATCAGAAATGCACTGTAGCTATTCGGATGCTTGCATACGGAGTACCAAGTGATCTCATTGATGAGTATGTCCGAATGAGCGAGTCCACGTTCCTAGACTCCATGTATAAGTGCTCCAAGGCTGTGGTAGTAGTTGATAACCCACTAGTATAGGGGATCAATTGTAGCCTCTTTCGATAAGTAAGAGTGTCAAACCCAATGAGGAGCTAAAGGTAGAACAAATATTCCCTCAAGTTCTATCGACCATCGATACAACTCTACGCACGCTTAATGTTTGCTTTACCTAGAACAAGTATGAAACTAGAAGTACTTTGTAGGTGTAACGGGATAGGTTTGCAAGAATATAAAGATCACGTATATAAAAACTAGGGGCTATTTTAGGTAAAGAAGCAATAAAGTTAGTATAGAGAGTGTGGAAAAGTGGTGGTAGGAGTTGCGAAATTGTCCCTAAGCAATTGACTACTTTACTAGACCGATAGCAAGTTTATGTGGGAGAGGCCACTGCTAGCATGTCATCCCTGACTTGGAATTCTATGCACTTATGATTGGAACTATTAGCAAGCATCCACAACTACTAACGTTCATTAAGGTAAAACCCAACCATACCATTAAGATATATTGGCCCCCCTTCAATCCCGTATGCATCAATTTCTATGCTAGGTTGAAGCTTCTGCCACTCTTGCCCTCCAATACATAGTCCTATCAACATACAACTAACCCTATAGTGTGATCCACGCACACGCTCATATGATGGGCACCAAAGGACATCAACATAACCACAAGAAAATTAAGCCAATCATAGCAATTCACCAATTACCGATAGGACAACGAAAATCTACCCAGACATCATAGGATGGCAACACATCATTGGATAATAATATGAAGCATAAAGCACCATGTTCAAGTAGAGGGTACAATGGGTTGCGGGGTAGTAGACCGCTATAGATGGATGGGGGAAGGTGATGAAGATGTTGGTGAAGATGACGGAGGTGTTGGTGTAGATTGCTGTCAGATGATGATGGCCGCAGCGGCGTTCCGGCGCCACCGCTTGAGAGGGGGAGAGGGACCCCCTTCTTCTTCTTCCTTGACCTTCACCATGATGGGAGAAGGGTTTCCCCTCTGGTCCATGGCTTCCATGGCGGCGGAGGGGCGAGAGCCCCTCCGAGATTGGATATGTCTCTATGTCTCTCTTTGTTTTTGCGTTCCAGATTCTGGCCTTTCACCTTTTCTTATATTCCCGGAGATCTATAACTTTGATTGGCTGAAATTTTAACATGATTTGTATCCAGATATTGGGGCACCAACCGTCTTACATGGTGGCCACGAGGGTTAGGGGCGCGGCCACCCCCATGGAACTGGCACTGGGCACTGGATCAATATGTTAGTCCCAAAATAGTATAAAAGTTGCCAAAAGTATATGAAAGTTGTATAATATTGGCACGGAACAATATAAAATTATGGATATGACGGAGACGTATCAGTAGTATTTGTCCTGGAGTACTTGAGAGAGCCAACTTCTGCAGATACAACCCGATTGTTAGTGATCAATGATTCTAGGGGCTTTCCGGGGATGCTTGGTAGCATAGATTGTATGCACTGGGTGTGAAAGAACCGCCTTTCTGCATGGCAGGGGAAGTATAGGGGCCATGTGAAAGCTTGCACCGTCAGACTTGAGGCTGTGGCTTCACAAGATATCTTGATTTGGCACTCTTCTTTGGCATGGCCGGCTCTCACAATGACATCAATGTGTTTCAGCGCTCTCCGGTGTTCACAAGGCTTGCAGAAGGCAACTAACCAAAGGTCAATGTTTAGATCAGTAGACACCACTACAACAAAGGATACTACCTAGCTGATGGTATCTATCATCAGTGGAGTACTCTTGTCAAGACAATACCCAACCCGATAGGAGAGAAGAGGAAGAGATTTGCCCAAGAACAATAGAGTGCTAGAAAGGATGTGAAGCATGCTTTCAGTGTTCTTTAATCCCAATGAGGCATCATTTAGTATCCTGCTAGAACTTGGAGCACCAAGAAGTTGTGGGAGGTGATGGCTGCTTGTGTGATCATGCAAAACATGATCGTAGATGATGAGCATGCGGATCAAATATATGACTAAGTGTTTCAATTTCAGGGTGAAAATGTTGTGCCAGAGCATGGAGTAGCAACAACGTTTGCATAGTTCACCGAATTTCATCATCAAATGCATGTGTGATACATCCATTTATTGATCCGATATTAGGATAGAAAAGAGTATCCCACACCTATTTCCCAAGAGGTGACCCTGGGTTATCAAACCCATGAGAGGAAGATTCCCTTGAGGCAATGGTCTCCAACAAGCTTTTGTCAAAGTGTCAAATCCATCTTTTGACCAGATCAACAAGCAAATAGTGGTTCAAACACTTATAATAAAAGATCTATGTGTATGAGGTCTTAATGCTTACAACCTTGCATTTGCGCAAGGATCAAATAGGATATTAATTTTGCGCTGGAAGTCACCCATTGAGATGTGCTTGTAACGGATCGAAGTGGGGATGTGTCCAAATAACATCTTCACCGACATGAGTCCTGCATCAATAATCAGTTGTCCTACTGCAGACCCTATCCGTCACGCGGGGTTGCCTCGATAATTAAGATCATGAAATCAGACATGAGCTTTGGGCGTTTAATGACTACACCTCATTTATCCCCAAGGATATGATCCATGTTACCCTACTAAATCTTACTGTCACCGGTATTTGGTACACCACTTCACCGTCTCCTTGCTCCTAGTCTAACCGGTGCTCTTTCTTCATGATCCTGGGTGCCTAAAGGGATGAAGATCATGGACAAAACAAGAGACATCTTCACGGAACAATTTTCTTTCACACATACGGAACATTATGTCAAAGTCCTCCATTGATCTCCTCAAAAATACCTTGGGTTGTAAGGCTCCTGCCTCAACCCATACCTTACCAAACTACTAACACATGGAGATTATATTGCGATAAGAAAGCATTGAAGAAAACATCCTGAGATTGATTTATTGCAATATGTCTTACAATGGATGCCTTGTGCGACGCATGATTACAAGTATGAACTAGATGCAAAAGAACTAGGGTGGCGGACATGGCTATGGAGATGGAAATGGCAGTGGCTAGGGTTTTGTAACATCCCAAAATTCTAAATTTTGGAATGTTATACTAATTAAGTAATAATGATTGCTTGTGTGATTTTTGTTTGAAATTGAGGGGAAATTTGAAACATTTTGAAAGTTAAATGAGAGGGAATAAATGGACTTTCCCAAATATTCATTCTTGCATTTTTTTACTTTGGTTTCCATGAATTCAATTTTATTTCATAAAAAACTCTAGAGTGAAGATGACATGACTTTTTCCATTAGAAATGAAAAGGGGTTTTGAAAATATTTTAACTTCGTTTGAAAACAATTCAAACCAGAAACTTTATGCAACTCAATGATTTTCATGACAGAGGATAAAATGACTTCTTCAAATTATAAGAAAGAGAGTTGGAAGTTGTAGGATCAAAAGTATGTTTAGAGGGGGGTGATTAGACTACTTGACCAAATAAAAACTTATACTTTTCCAAATTTTAGTTGTGGGCAAGTTTTAGCAATTCTACCAAGTCAAGAACACCCTACACATGCAAGTCTAAGAGTTGAGCAGCGGAAAGTAAATACTATGCATATGAATGTTGTCGGTGTACAAAAAGAGGGGTACACTTTTTGTACCCCTATTACTGTGCACGGGCAGTCTGAGCCACGGGCACCACCACACCAAGCAAGGCAAGGGAGGTGAGCCAGGGTAAGACCGAAGCTCGAGAGAACTGCAACGCCAAGACCAAGACCACAAAGAAAAAAGGGGACGAAGCGGACTCCCCCGGCAAGATCCTTGCCGGGAGACAGTTCTAGCAGCCTCGGCAAGACCCTTGCCGCGTCGACTTGTCCCGCGCCTACGGAGCGAATCACCCTTGAGTCCACTGCCCCCAAAGGGCAAGGATTCGGGAGACATCCCCGTGGCGACATGCAGATCTTTGTGAAGACATTCAAGACCGGATACGCACTAAGGAGACGACAACCCTTGGCGGGATCCTAGCCGAGGAAGACCACAAGGCCCCCGGCAAGCGCCTTTCCGGGGATGACAACAGGCGCCTCAGCAAGACCCTTGCCGGGGCCCCGGCAAGACCCTTGCCGAGGACACCCGCAGGGCCACCATCAGGCCCACGCCGACTGAGCCTCCACCACCGCATGCATGCAGCTGCCGACCCAACCAGCTGGGCAGGCACCTGCGTGGTGGCATACAGATCTTCGTGAAGACCCATCATTGCGCCACCTCAGCTGCCTGCCTGCCTGCATGGCATCTCAGGCGTCGCTGGCCAGGGCGCGTGTCAACACAAGAAGGAGCGGCGACGGACGAGGCAGATCTTTCCCTCGTCCCCGATAAAGCAAGGACACCTAAGCAAGACGCATTAAATGCGCCTTGTCATGTAATGCGAGGGATAACCTCGCATCACTGTTCCCTTTCCACCTCCTGGGTGCCACTGTGGCCACCCCTTTTCCTATAAAAGGAGGCCCGAGGCGACCAGGAGAGGGATTCAGCTTTTTGGAGCTACTCACGCCCCATAGCTAGCTCAAGAACACAAATACATAATCCACCAAAGCAGGAGTAGGGTTTTACGCATCCTTGCGGCCCGAACCTGAATAAACGAACTGTGGCCTACCTGCTTGATCCGCTCTTCTCACGACCCCATGCCTCGCTAACCGTAGTAGGGATTCTTGTGATCCCATAGGTGTTGTTCCTCAGCACCGACATCTTTGGCGCGCCAGGTATGGGGGCGCAGTTGTGAGAATCGGCTTTAGCAGTTAGTTCGGCGCTTCTTCATCATCATGGCGGCCAAGAAGAAGGCGACGGTGGCGGTTGGCCCGTCGGAAGCCGGGCAGCCTGTCCCGACGCGGGCCAGCAGCGGGCCGGTCGCAGAGACCACCCAGGGCGCTGCTCGCGAACACCAACACCATCCCAGCAGCCGGAGTTTGGGAGGCGGCGATGTTTGTGCGCCTGGTAACGGGCCACACGTCGCCAAATCCAAAGGCGGAGCCAAGTCCCTCGTGGGTGGAGCGGGGCCTTCCAAGGTCATCACCACACCGCCCGAAGGCGACGCGAGGGCCTCCAAGACTCCCACGCCGGCGTCAACGGCACGCTCCTCCCGGGCAGCGCGCGACGAACGGCGTAATCACGCCGAAGATCCCGGGCGTCGCCGCGAGAAGAGCCCCGAGCGCCACTCCCGGGACGTAGAAGACTTTCCCACTCGCCGAGGCGCTGGTGAAAATGGCATGCGACCGCGGGGTCATGATAGAGCTCCTTCTGACATTGTCATAAGTCGAAGCGCGTCGCGATCCGTGCAGGTTTCGCTGCCACCGACGCCAGCAGAGGCCCTGGCGCGCGCGCAGTTGCCCCTCGACTTTCCTCCCACCACGGGGAAACTCGACGAATGGAGAGCCACTATCCAAAGCCTTGTTGCGGTGGCCAACAAAGACAAACCAAGTCCGCTGGGGCCCCCGGGTCGATGCTCCAATGGAGTCCCGCGGACCAGTGGCGGAAAAGCCGGCGGCGCCGCGACCACGGTGCTTTCGTCTCTTCCCCATCTGGTACCACGGACGCCGGCTCGTCGCGACGTCGCGGGCGACGCCATCTCCATAGCATCGTCTGACCCGCGGACCCACTGTGACCAGCGCCAAGTTCTTCGGGAACGAGCCCATGAAGACGCTCGAACCACTATCGAGCGCCGGCGCGGAGCGCGCCACCTTGTCAGACAGGCGAGCAGGGCCTGCTGTGAACCACCCGGCCCCGGAGAGCCCTGGAGGCCTACCTTACGAGATAGGCTGTCCGGCTTTTACCCGTGAGCTGTGGCAGTTCCAGTGGCCCACTCACCGCACCTTCAAACCTGACGTTGGCGAAAAGTACAGCGGCAAGACTCACCCGTCTGAGTTCCTCAGCATCTACACCATCGCGATGCAAGCCGACGGAGCCCGCGATCATAAGGTGCTTGTGAATTACTTTCCATTGGCTCTTAAACCCAACGCCATGTCGTGGTTGATGCACTTGCCGGTAGACTCTATTTCCTCCTGGTCGGATTTGTGCCATGAGTTTGTGGGCGCCTTTACTGGAGGTCACCAAGCCCATGGCCAAGCAAGCGACATGCACGTCATTCCCCAGAAGGGAGGCAAGAGTCTGCGCAAGTATATACAGAGGTTCAGCCCGGTACAGTACAATATCCCTGATGTTCACCCTGCCGCCATCATCAGCGCGTTCCATTAGAACATGCGTAACCGCAAGATGCGCGAAGAACTGGCAATGAACAAGGTGAAAGATGTGGCAGAACTCTATGTTCTTGCTGACAAATGTGCCTGAGCTGAAGAGGGATGGAAGTACCCCGGCGTGGAAAACGACTCCTCAGATGAGGATACTGCCACCCCGGCGAAGAAAGGCCGGCACCGCAACAGGAAGCACAAAGGTAAAGTTGTGTTTGCTGTCGAGGGATCTGGAGACTCCGGCTCCGCCAAGAAAACCAAGGCAGATGACCCCGGCAAGGAAATTGTCGGATGTGTCGCCTGCCGGGCCTTGGCGGCTGCCGAGAAGCCAGGAAACTCCGAGAAGCAATACTGCAAGATCCATCACACCAAAGGCCATGATCTCAAGAACTGCCGACAGGTTGAGCTCCTTGCTGAGAAGCAGAGGGCTGAATATGAGAGGCGGGACAAGGAGAAAGGCCAGGACGGTGCTGAGGGGTCCGGCAAGAAGCGTGATGGCCAGGCGGGCCGTCGCGGCAAAGATAAACAGCGGGAGAGGCCCGCCCGGGGCCGTGACAAAAAGCCAGAAGACGATGATCACGAAGAGGACGATGAGTCTGGTGACTAAGGATTTCAGAAAACTACAGAGGCCATGTGCGTCGATGGCGGCGCCTCGCTGCATACCTCTCACCGCCAGCTTAAACAGTGGGCACGTGAGATTACAGCGGCAGAACCGTCGTTTGATGCCCAAAGGCCGCTGAAGTGGTCCAGCACACCTATCATTTTTGACACTGAGGATCACCCTGATCGCACTACCGCAGTCGGGTGCTTGCCATTGTTGGTTTCACCAACAATACGCAACCTCAAGGTGACAAAGATGCTAGTTGATGGCGGGGCCGGTCTGAACTTAATCTCACCTGCCATGATCGAGAAATTGCAGATTCCTGATGAAGACCTCGAAGAGACGGGCACGTTTCAGGGGGTCAACCCGGGAAGAAGTCAACCTAAGGGAAAGGACATGTTGCCCGTGACTTTTGGGAGCGATCTGAACTACAGGACAGAAAGGGTTGTGTTCGACGTTGCCAAGATCCCCTTGCCTTACAACGGGATCCTTGGCCGCCCAGCGCTGGCCAAGTTCATGGCGGCGTCACATTACGCCTACAACACCCTGAAGATGTCGGGGCCTATGACGATCATCACCGTCCCATCAAACAAGAAGGATGGACTAATTTGCGCTGACCAACTCTATCAACAAGCAGTTACAGCAGCCGCCACTGCCAAGGCGCTTGCTCCTGCCGCTGGAGCCCGGGGAAGGCAAAAGAAGAAGACCGGTGAGACCTCAGGCACCCACTCCGGCAAGCGCACCTCTTCGGAGTGTAGCGCTCCCATCGAGGACGTGCTAGAGAGCTCCGCCGACAGAAACAAGAAGTCCAGGGCCACACCGCCGGGAACTAAGAAGGTTTCTGTCAAGAAGGACGGCACGGGAGGAGCTTTTACCATAAGCTCCACCCTTGACGACAAATAGGAAGACGCGCTCGTCACCTTCCTGCGGGCGAATGTCGATGTGTTTGCCTGGCAAGCATCTGACATCCCCGGCGTTCCCAGGAAGGTGATTGAGCACCACCTTGCTGTCTGTCCTCATGCGTGGCCCGTCAAGCAGAAGGTCAAAAAGCAAGCTTTGGAACGACAAGAGTTCATCACAGGGGAGATCCGGAAACTGGAAGCAGCGGGTTTGGTAAGAGGAGTGCTCCATCCAACGTGGTTGGCCAATCCGGTGGTAGTGCGCAAGGCAAATGAGAAGTGGAGGCTGTGTATTGATTACATAGGTATTAATAAGGCTTGTCCCAAAGACCCCTTCCCGTTGCCGCGCATCGACCAGATTGTTGACTCCACAGCTGGGTGTGATCTGTTGTCATTCCTCGATGCCTACTCCGGCTACCACCAGATCTTCATGACACGGGAGGACGAAGAGAAACGACATTCATCACCCCATGTGGTACGTATTGCTTTATACGGATGCCTTTCAGGTTGAAGAGTGCTGGTTCAATGTTTGCAAGGGCGGTCCAGATTGGTTTTGAACCCCAGCTCCATAGAAATATGGAAGCTTATATGGATGATATAGTGGTCAAAACCAAGAACAGGGCAACCCTCATATCAGATTTACAAGAAACGTTTGCAAACCTATGCAAGATCAATCTCAAGCTGAACCCTAAGAAGCGCGTCTTTGGTGTCCCATCTGGCAAGCTTCTCGGGTTCTTTGTGTCACAGCGTGGGATAGAGGCCAATCCAGACAAGACCAAAGCTATAGAGCAGATTGAAGCGCCCCAACGAGTCAAGGATGTGCGTCGGCTTACCGGTTGCGTTGCCGCCATGAGAAGGTTCATCTCCAAGTCCACCGAGCGTGCCCTTCCCTTTTTCAAGATTTTGAAAAAGGCGGGCCCGATGGAGTGGACACCAGAAGCCGAAGCATCATTGCAAGATTTGAAGAGGTACCTCTCCTCCGCGCCAATACTAGTTGCGCCTAGGCCACAGGAACCGTTGCTGCTGTACCTGGCGGCAACGAACCAGGTGGTCAGCGCCGCACTAGTGGCGTAGAGAGAAATTGACGATGAGGTAATAGCAGCGATGGAGCCCGATGCCACCGATGCCGAGACGACGTAGCCGGTTGGAGTGCCACCGAGGAAGAAGATGATGTAGCACCCGGTCTACTCTGTTAGCTCCCTTCTGTAGGGGGCTAGATCAAGGTACTCCGGTGTGCAGAAACTGCTCTTCGGCCTTCTTATGGCCTCGAGGAAGCTGCATCACTACTTCTAGGCGCACGAAATCACTGTCATCACTCGCCTCCCTCTGCAACGGATATTGCACAATCCAGACGCAACAGGAAGGATCGTAGAGTGGGCACTGGAACTGTCCAGCTTTGGCCTCAAGTTTGAGACTACCTCGATGATTCAAAGCTGAGTCCTGGCAGAGTTCGTTGCAGAATGGACCGCGATGCCTGACGAAGAAGCCCAAGAGACTACTCTCCCCGGCAAGGAGGCAAGTTGTGACTAGATCATGTACTTTGATGGAGCTTTCTCCTTACAGGGCGCCGGGGCTGGCGTACTGCTTGTCGCGCCCACTGGAGAGCACCTCAAGTACGTGATCTAGATGCACTTCCCCAGGGAGGTGTCAACAAACAATACAGTTGAGTGCGAAGGGCTGCTTGCCAGTCTTAGGATCGCGGCGGACCTCGGAATCAAGAAACTCATCGTCAGAGGTGACTCGCAACTTGTCGTCAAGCAAGTCAACAAGGATTACCAGAGCCCGTTGATGAAGGCCTACGTCGATGAAGTGAGAAAGCTGGAAGAGCGTTTTGATGGTATACAGGCAAAATACGTTCCTCGAGCGGAGAATGATATCGCTGATTACCTGTCAAAACACGCTGCCCTCAAGCTACCTGTGGAACTAGGTACCTTTGTGCTTCAGCTAACTCAGCCATTCGTTGATCGATCAATAGAGCAAAACAAGAGGAGGAAATCAGGGCCCGGCAAGTACTTTCCCGCCGAGCTCCCCGGAGCCGTCGGCAAGGATGTTGCCGGAGATACTGAGCCCGCCACGGGACGTCTAGCTCCGGCGGAGCATCAAGCTCTTGCCGTCGAGACAGCCGCTCCTGTAGCGGAGGAAACGCCTTTAGTCCTCGCCGTCGAGCCCCAGGCTCCAGCATGGGCACAACATACCGTCCGATTCCTCCAAACAGGGGAATTTCCTGAGGAGCAGGAAGAAGCAGAAAAATTAGCCCGTCGCTCTACTATGTACCAGTTCGTCGATGACGTCCTGTACAGAAAGAGGCCGAACGGCGTGAAATTGAAGTGTATCCCTCGAGAGGAAGGACTGGGGCTGTTGGCGGAGATACATGGAGGCATATGTGGATCCCACATTGGGTCAAGGGCCCTTGCCGGCAAAGCGTTTCGGCAAGGCTTCTTCTGGCCCACCGCCCTCGAGGATGCGATGACACTAGTCACCAGGTGTGAAGCTTGTCAGTTCCATTCAAAGAAGCTTCATCAGCCAGCTCAAGCCCTTCAAAGCATTCCTCTCTCTTGGCCCTTCTCGGTCTGGGGGCTCGACATACTGGGCCCTTTCCCCCGCGCTGTCGGGGGCTTTGAGTACTTGTACGTCGCGATCGACAAGTTCACAAAGTGGCCAGAGGTGGAAGCAGTGAGGAAGGTCACAGCTCAGTCAGCCATCAAATTCTTCAAGGGACTAGTGTGCCGTTTTGGTGCACCCAACAGGGTCATCACCGACAACGGTACACAGTTCACAAGCCGCACCTTCATGCAATATACCCAAGACCTCGGCAGCAAAGTCTGTTTCACTTCCGTTGCTCACCCATGAAACAATGGTCAAGCTGACAGGGAAAACGCTGAAGTACTGTGAGGCTTAAGGACAAAGACCTTTGACAGGTTTCACAAGAGTGGAAGGCGCTGGATTGATGAATTGCCGGCGGTTCTTTGGTCAATCAGAACGACACCAAATCGAGCCACCAGCCAGACACCCTTTGCTCTAGTATAGGGGGCAGAAGCAGTTCTCCCCACTGAACTCATATACGGGTCACCTCGAGTACTCGCTTATGATGAGCTTGAGCAAGAGCAACTGCGCCAGGATGACGCAACGCTCCTTGAGGAAGATCGTCTTCAGGCGGCTGTGAGAGCAGCGCGCTACCAGCAAGCCTTGCGCCGCTACCATAGCCGCAAGGTTCATGCCCAAAGCATTGAGGAAGGCGACCTTGTTCTTCGGCACGTTCAATCGGCCAAAAATTACAACAAGTTGACGCCAAAGTGGGAAGGCCCTTATCGGGTAATAAGAGTCACCAGGCCCGGCGCAGTCCGCCTGGAGACCGAAGATGTCATTACGGTGAGTAACTCCTGGAACACTGAGCATCTTCGCAAGTTTTACCCGTAAGGCACGGCTTGCCGGGCCCCTCAGCAAGCCACTTTTTGTACGAGCATTGCCGATGACACATGTAACCCTTTGTACAAAGCCAGACGCAGACCCTGAGCATAAGTAAATGAAGCGTTGGCGCCCTGAGTTATAGCATGCATGCTAGGTCGAGTCTCGTCCTTGGTTATGGTTGATAGTGCTTAGCGGCCACTAACCCCTAGCTTAGAGGTCGAGTGTGCGTCTCCTTGTCTTTCTTTCGTCTTCTTTGGTTCCCAGGACACACGGATTTTCGTGCCGAACCACTTGGGGAGGAAAAGAAGATGAACTGACCAGCATCTAGCCCCCGGCAAGCCAGTATTGCCGGGGGCTGCAAGAGCAAAGATTCACCCACGGCGAACCAGGGTTTCCGGGGGCTGCAGCTTCAGATAAGGTCTTCATCCCTTATCATGCATTCCGTTATGGACTGAGGTATGTGAAACCTCGTTTTCCCCTAAGCTACTGTGCTCCCATAACTCTAGGCCCTAGGGCTCGTTCCTGGGGCCAAGTTTGGTCGTAGTCGCGGCAGCAAAAGGATGAAACAAGGAGCCTGCACCCGCCTCATCCTTGCCTCCGCCAAAAGCATGAGAAAGGTCGAGCGAAGTGGGAAGACGGCAAGGCCTGCTGCCGGGCAAGGAAATGTTTATCTTAAAGATATCAAGGATTTATTCCTTGCCGTGGGTTTCACCCACAAACAAATGACCCGGCAAGCTTCCCTTTTTCATTAAAAACATTCCACTCAGGTATAGTCTATAGGGAATGGAAAACATGAATGATGGGATTACAAGTTTTAAATTCAACAAAGGCCCGAAGGCTTACAAACTAAAAAGAGATAAGGTGCCCGTAATCCCTTTCTTGTCCCTCTCCTCAGGAGGCAGGTCAAGGAGGCGAAAGGGACAAAAGGAGCGCCTAGGTGAGCTACGAGTGGCAGAAGACACCAAGAGAACATCTTGGTGGCCGTCCAAAGGTTGGATGGTGATGGCGGCACCGGAAGCAGAGCTCGAAGACGAGGCGGCAGGACATCAGCATGCATCAAAGGCGTCGGTGCCCGCGTACTCCGACTTGACGGCCTTGTCACCCGCCCTCTTCCTCTTCCACAGCCTCCCAACGCCAGCTGCCCAAGGAGACGACCCCGAGAAGTTCAGGGAGCCGGCGACATGGATGATGGGGTCGCCGGTGCCGCACGGAGCGGCACCCGACACCTAATCGGACCCGCCATCCTGCCGCCTACTACCCTCGTCGTCGCTGCCGCTATCCTTCTCGTCACTCCCGCCCGAGGAGGAGTCTTCGCTATCAGAAGAGCTCTCCACGCAGCACCTTGCACGGGTCCCAAAGCACCTGAAGACCTTGATGGAGAGAAGGCCACCCTCCATCAGCTTAAAATGGAGAGTGAGCCCCTCCGTCAAGTGGTGGATATGCGCAAACGTCTTCCATCCTCGACAAAGATACATCACGTGAGGGGCGGGGAAGTCGACATGGGCCCGCGTGCCACTGATCCCGCAGCCCCTCATGTGCAGCCACAACAACTCCGGCAGATCCAGCTCCATCTCCTGCGCAAATGGAGTCGGGAGACAAAGGCGACGGCGCGACGGCCGGCGTGGCCTGACGAAGAACTCACAAGGGTCGTCCCCAATGTGGCCCTCCATTGGAGGCGGTGCTGCTGGCGGAGGCGAGGCCGGCACGCCACCCCGTCCTCCTCTTCCCCGAGTACCCCGGCCTCGCCCACGGCCTCGCCCCCTCCCCCTTCCCCTCGTGGCTGGCTCTGCCACCGCAGGCACAGGAGAAGGAGGGGCGCGTTGTCGAGCGGCGACCCTTGCCGCCACTGTTGAAGGACTGGGATTCCCTCTCTCCATGACGGGTGGAAGGGAGGAGCAGAAGCTGAACGAAGAAGAAGATGAAGGAATGCGGGACGCCACACCCCCTCCCGCTCTTTATAAAGGATTGGGGTTGGGGCTTGGCCGCCCCGCTCGGCCAATCAAGACACGGGAGGCGCAGGGAGCCAGGGCCAACCCGCTGCCCCAACCAGCGACGGCCCAGTTTCCCGCCTCCATCGTTTGCCACCCCAAGCGCATGGGAGACACGTGGCGGACGTTCAGAACCGAGGGGACTGGTGAGGCGACCTCTCCCCACCCCGTGATCATGGGGAGTGGACTCCTCGAGGACCGCGCCTCGGCCCCATTTAGTAAATGGGCCACGCCTCCACGCCTTCCTCCGTTTATGGGGAAGGCACGAACCGCCCCCTTTACTACGACGTGACGCATGCCTGCGGGAACCAACCCCACGCATTCCTGTGAGAACCAACTCCATGCATGTCGCCCATGTCACATGCGCCTCCCCATGCCGCGCCACGCGTGGGTATCGTGGGAAGCGCAGCGCACGAAGAATCTTACCGCGGTAAAAACCGCCCCGCCTGCCCGCGCACCGTTTTTGGGCCTAGGCCAAACAACGCATTGCGCTTATGTGTGGCCCAGGCCCGGGGGCTCCTGTCGGTGTACAAAAAGAGGGGTACACTTTTTGTACCCCTATAACTGTGCACGGGCAGTCTGAGCCACGGGCACCACCACACCAAGCAAGGCAAGGGAGGTGAGCCAGGGTAAGACCGAAGCTTGAGAGAACTGCAACGCCAAGACCAAGACCACAAAGAACAAAGGGGACGAAGCGGAATCCCCCGGCAAGATCCTTGCCAGGAGACAGTTCTAGCAGCCCCAGCAAGACCCTTGCCGCGACGACTCGTCCCACGCCTACGGAGCGAATCACCCTTGAGTCCATTGCCCCCAAAGGGAAAGGATTCGGGAGACATCCCCGTGGCGACATGCAGATCTTTGTGAAGACATTCAAGACCGAATACGCACTAAGGAGATGACAACCCTTGGCGGGATCCCAGACGAGGAAGACCACAAGGCCCCCGGCAAGCGCCTTGCCGGGGATGACAGCAGGCGCCTCGGCAAGACCCTTGCCGGGGCCCCGGCAAGACCCTTGCCGAGGACACCTGCAGGGCTACCATCAGGCCCACGCCAACTGAGCCTCCACCACCGCATGCATGCAGCTGCCGACCCAACCAGCTGGGCAGGCACCTGCGTGGCGGCATACAGATCTTCGTGAAGACCCACCACTGCGCCACCTCAGCTGGCTACCTGCCTGCGTGGCATCTCAGGCGTCGCTGGCCAGGGCGCGTGTCGACACAAGAAGGAGCGGTGACGGACGAGGCAGATCTTTCCGCCGTCCCCGATAAAGCAAGGACACCTAAGCAAGACGCATTAAATGCGCCTTGTCATGTAATGCGAGGGATAACCTCACATCACTATTCCCTTTCCACCTCCTGGGCGCCATTGTGGCCACCCCTTTTCCTATAAAAGGAGGCCCGAGGCGACCAGGAGAGGGATTCGGCTTTTTGGAGCTCCTCACGCCCCATAGCTAGCTCAAGAACACAAATACATAATCCACCAAAGCAGGAGTAGGGTTTTACGCATCCTTGTGGCCCGAACCTGGATAAATGAACTGTGGGCTACCTGCTTGATCCGCTCTTCTCACGACCCCGCGCCCTGCCGTAGTAAGGATTCTCGTGATCCCATAGGTGTCGTTCCTCAGTACCGACAAATGTAAATGAGGGATCGGAGAAATCAAATGCAATGAATACACGGTGATTTTGGAGCAATAACAGTAAGTACTTGAGCAATTGAGTCATGATCAAAACATCATCCCCTCTTAATAGTATTGGCTTTCCTATGGACTCAATGTGATCTTGGATCACTTACAAAAAATGAAGAGTCTTGGAGCTTTGCCAATTCTTGTCCTTAGCATTTTGAGGGTTCCACAATCACTAGTCCTTGCCACGCCAAGCATTGGTCTTCTCTGAAATCTACTATCAATGAGCATTAGATCAATGACTTATATGTTTTCATTAATTACCAAAACCACCCAGGGATTAGTTGCACTTTCAATCGCCCCCCTTTTTGGTAATTGATGACAACATATAGATCAAAACTTTGACAAATGATATAATCAATGAAATACATTGTCGCTTTGAGAGGTACGTGATAAGGAAGAGCTCCCCCTAATTTTGTGTGTTATTAAAAATTTGTGTTTAAATGCAAATGCACAATCAATTATATTCATGGGTCACTCTTCCATGTCACATACATCTTGTAGAGCGCTCAAAATGATATGATTACAATGTAATAAGCACTCATCACCAAACAAATTAAACAAGTGAATAATCATACAAGGGCCATATGGATAGCTATTTAAGCATGCATAGCAATAAAGTATGATATGATCAAGCACAAAGTAACACAGTCTCATACAAGAATCAACCAAAAGTATCTCAAAGTAGCATGAAACTCAAGAAACTAAATAATAAAAAGCAAGATCACTCTCTCTCGAAGCCTAATGGTCTATACAAATTCTCCCCTTTTGGCAACAAGTACAACAAGTTTGAAGAAGTATACAGCTAAGTGTCGCTCTAGGCTTGATCTCCGACAACACCTGGTGGCGAGGTCCTCAAACTTGCAGCGGTGCATAGATGTCAGAGTGGAGAGAAGTGCATCTACGAAGAGCTCTGTTGATGTCTGTTGTGGTAGTGTAGTAGAGACAATTAGATGCACAGATGGAGCAACTGTCAGTGTCAAAACCGGGGGATCTCGGGTAGGGAGGCAGGGGACACGATGTTTTACCTAGGTTCGGGCCCTCTTGATGGAGGTAAAACCCTACGTCCTGCTTGATTAATATTGATGATATGGGTAGTACAAGAGTAGATCTACCACAAGATTGGAGAGGCTAAACCCTAGAAGCTAGCCTATGGTATGATTGTATGTTGTCCTACGGACTAAAACCCTCCGGTTTATATAGACACCGGAGGGGGCTAGGGTTACACAAGGTTGGTTACAAAGGAGGAGATATACATATCCATATTGCCTAGCTTGCCTTGCACGCCAAGTAGAGTCCCATCCGGACACGAGATGAAGTCTTCAATATGGTATCTTAATAGTCCAACAGTCTGGCCAAAGGATATAGTCCGGCTATCTGGAGACCCCCTAATCCAGGACTCCCTCAGTAGCCCCTGAACCAGGCTTCAATGACGATGAGTCCAGCGCACAATATCGTCTTCGGCATTGCAAGGCGGGTTCCTCCTCCGAATACACCACGGAAGAATTTGAATACAAGGATAGTGTCCGACCCTGCAAAAATAAGTTCCACATACTACCGTAGAGAGAGTAATATTTCCACAAATCTAATCTGCTGACACGTTTTGGCAACATGACATTATGCCATGGCTTGGTAATTATTCAAACTGTTTCTGTTAACTAGCCCCGCACATAACGCGAGGCAGTTTCTTGACACGTCTTGTCAAAGCAGAGATCGTGTTCCCCTTATTACGGGATTCTCATCAATACGGACGTGGGTAACCCAACCTTGCCTAGAACTCCTAGATTTTAGGCAGGTCCCAAACGGCCACGGGGAGGACGCTTGATATTCACCCTCTTTATAAAGGGACAAGGCTTTTACTTTTTTCCTCCCATGCTCAATCGAATCCTTCCCCCACCTCGAGTTCTAACACCCAAAGCCTAGGTCAGGTGGATGCCCTCCTCCGCCACGGAAGAGGATGTCAAGAAATTGAGGGAGGCAAGGTACCTGACCACCGAAGTCTCACATCGGCTGCCCGCCCGAGGGCAGGTCATCCCTACTCCTAAACCCAACGAAGACGTCGTGCTCATCTCCCACTTCCTCCGAGGACTAGGCCTCGCTTTGGATCCCTTCATAAGGGGTTTGATGTTCTATTACGGGCTTGATTTTCACGATCTAGCCCCGGATTCTTTTCTCCACATCTCGGCATTTATTGTCGTATGTGAGGCCTTCCTCCGCATTACCCCTCACTTCGGCCTATGGCTCAAGACGTTTGATGTGAAGCCGAAGATAGTCAAGGGACAGTACGCAGCATGCGGAGGCACCATAATAAGCAAGATTGCCGGAGCCCCGTGGCCAAAAGGTTCCTTTCCAGAGGTGTCCGGATTATGGCAACGGGAGTGGTTCTACATCACCGCTCCCAGAAGCGCTAAGTGGGTAGCTTCCCCCGCCTTTCGCTCAGGCCCTCCACCACAACTGATGTCATGGATCAACAGGGGGCTGAGCTAGGGTCCAACCAAGGACGTCCCGTATTGCAGAGTTGCATCCGGGATCTCTTCGAGAGAGATTTTAATTTGATTATGATAATGCAAGTCATGCTGGTTCGTCGAGTCCAGCCTTGCAAACGCCGGCCCCTTCGCTTGTGGGAATTCACCCCAGAAGGACCACGCGCTATTCAGAATTTCCTCGGCCTGACGCACGAGGAGATGTACAAATCATTCTTCGGACCTCAAGTAGAGTGTCCGAATACTACTGAGGACGTGGGCATGAGCAACAACCGTGCCGCCGACCAGGTAAGTAATCCTCTAGCCGAACACCCCGCCTTTCATTTATCATGACGTCATTCTGAGAAGTCACTCTTCGACCAGGACTGGCTAACGAAGTTGAAGATGATTTGGTGTTCGGCCCTCCTTCCTGAGGGTTTGGAAAATCTGGTACTGGAAAAGATGCTCGAGTTATCACATTGCCCGGAGCCCTCAAAGGAAGATAAAGGGGAGAATAATGAGGGCGGAAGCGGGCCCCCATCACTACCAATTCCAACCGAGGGAATGAGCGCCTCCATGGAGGGGGATAACCAAGGGGAAGAATGTTGGGACCCCGATTCCAAGTCACATCGATCTAGCCGGTAACACCTCATATCACTTTGCGACCTCACGCACGGTATTCCCACGGGTGTCGCCTTACCCTGGCCCGGGACCGTTTGCGCCTTTTGGCTCACGCATATGATTGTGTCGCTAGCATCCATATGACAGAGAACCCGGGCCGACATGGCTAGTCGTGCACCCAAAACGGCACTAACCCATGGGGACAGGCATACATGATTCACATCGAGCATGTCAGTCAGCAGCGTTTGAATCCGGGCTATAGCACTGGGCTAACAGGACTCCGGATGTCATCGCGTGACATTTCCCCGAAGGGACAGACACAGGAACGAAGTGAAACACATGCCGGCCAGTCAAGTATCCTGAGCAGTAGTGCTGAGCTAGCAGGACTCCAGTGAACCAGGCTGTAGCGGACTACCATGGCTCAAGGAAGCACTAGACTACATTTCCCCATATGAGAGGCTGCCAAGGATAAACAACTAGTTTGTCGGATCCCACACATAGCAATACACGTCACACGTATGCATAACATGCAAGTATGTGCTGTACAACATGGCATCACAACATAACGCAAACTCATATAGATAAAGGCTCAGAAGAGCCACATAACATTAATACAAACAGGGGTCACATGACCCATCATTCAGAGCATACATGCAACGGAAGCATTACATGTCTGAGTACAGACAACTACAAAAGAAAAAGGCTAAGAAGCCTGACTATCTACAAGTCCCTCCCAAGGGTACAAGATCGTAGCTGAGGTAACAAGCTACTCGTCAAAGTCCAAGCGGTACTACTAGTGAGACAGATGTCTCACCTCCAAAACATAAATAAAGCAAACATTAGTACAACGATACTCAGCAAGACTTACTTCAGATCCTATCATACATGCATTTGTATCAAGAAGGTAATGTGGGGTTTAGTTGCAGCAAGCCAGCTTTGACTCAGTGGCTATCCTGTTCTACGACAACAAGAAACTTCTTTGAGGTGAGGCAACGCACACGAGTCCACTAAGCACCACATCAATACACTACTATGGATTCATCCTTGTCTCCTTACGCGAAGGCCATCCATAGCACTCACACTTGTCTTGAGCATTTTAGAGTATCCACTTTAAGTTGTCTATGTACCACGTAAGCATCCAAGAAGTCCATAACCGAGGACACGGCTATTCGAATAGATCATGATAACCCTGCAGGGGTGTACTTCTTCACACACGCTCTCACCACTTATCACCATGTACATGTCATGTATCTCGGCAACCTTCAAGCGGAAGCCTGGCGAGGGTGTCGGCCACGACCTGACTAACCACGCAAGACTCTAGTCCAGGTTTATCGCCTATTCGGGTTCCATCCGCAAGGAGATCCGGCCGGGGTGTCGCTCACGGCCCCAAACGATGTGAGCAGGGTTCCCAAGCCCACCATTCGGGTGCCACTTGGTACACCATGCCACTGTGCCTAGTCTGTCCCAAGCCCACCTGGCCGGGTGCCACTTGGTAGACTACTAACACTACCTACAAACACCAGAAACTAATTGCAAGTCCTGAACAGAGATCAAGTTGGCTAATAAGTCGAGAGAGCTTGGAGCACCCGGAGCCCAATGTGTGGTAGTAACTAGTCATTGGACAACTTACACCGAACTCAGTTCTTAAGGACGGTTCCAGTGAGACAACCCACCATGTACTCCTACATGGCCTCTCACCGCTACCTTTACCAAATCGTGTTCACACGCTTAACTCTCAGCACCAGAACATATCGTACCACTCCAATTCATTCCCGAAGAATTAGACCTGACATAACTCTAAGCAATAGCAGGCATGGCATGGTAGGAACACCACATGGCTCAATCAACTCCTACACGTGCTAGTGGGTTTCAACTATTTACTGTGGCAATGACAGGTCATGTAGAGGAATGGGTTCAACTATCGCAGCATAAAGTAGCAGTTGAATCGTTGTTGTCCTAATGCAATAAAAGAGAGCAGGAGCGAGAGAGTGGGATTGTATCGGAATGAACAAGGGGGGTTGCTTGCCTGGTAGATCAACAGGGGGGCACTGCTCCTCAGACAGGTACTCTCGAACACTCTCCGGAGCGGGACCTATCGAGAAGGAACGGTGTCGGAAATCAAACACAACCATATGCAACAATATGATGCATGAACATGGCATGAGTAAGTGATGTTGTTGAGTTAATGCATCTAGCATTTATTTAGTTGAGGTCCATTTGAACCAAGGGTTCAAATGCAACTCCAAAATAAGCTCTTATAAATGCCATACATGTGTTTTCATATATACATCATGTATAGGTTTGTTTATCATGCATGAAAATGGTACAGATGGATAGATTGAATTTTTCTGATCATTTTTCATATATAAATTATTTCAATCTGAGCTACAGTTGGATTTCTATGAATTTTTGAAGTTTATATCATTTTCTGGATTTTCCTAATTTATTTTAATACCAGAAAAGAAATAACTGCGTCAGCACTGCGTCATGCTTGCATCAGCAAGTCAACAGCATTGACTGGGGTCAAACCTGACTTGTGGGCTCCACACGTCAGTGTAACTGGTTAATTAACAGAGTTAATTACTTTTTAAACTAATCCTAAACTACATTAGCAGAGTCGGGCCCCACATGCCACTCACCCACACGGGTCAAACACCAGGTCAACTGGGGGGGTTAGACCCGGTCAACCCCACCGGCGTTTAGCCGCCGGCAAGGCCGAACGCGGTGGAGGGCTCGGATTCACCATTCCGGCGATGAAAAGGACGGCGGAGACCACCGGGGCGTAGCCCGCGCTCGTCCACACCGATTGGAGCAAGTGGGAGAGGCGGGGGCGGCCGGAGCTCGCCAGAGCGAAGCTCGGGGCGGCGGCCGGAGCACAGCCAAGTGCGGGCGAGGGCTGCGGTGCATGGGGAAGCGAGCGGAGAGGCTCTACGGCCTCCTGGCGTCACCGGGAGCAGGTTGACGCGCTCGGCTGCGGCCTGCGGTGGCCAGGGCGACGGCGGCGACATGGACGGCGGCGGGGCGCTTTGGCCATCTATGAAACGACGGCTACAGCGAGCGAGAAGCTACGGGTGTCGGTGTCAAAACCGGCGGATCTCGGGTAGGGGGTCCCAAACTGTGCATCTAGTCCGGATGGTAACAGGAGACAAGGGACACAAAGTTTTACCCAGGTTTGGCCCCTCTCGATGGAGGTAAAACCCTACGTCCTGCTTGATTAATATTGATGATATGGGTAGTACAAGAGTAGATCTACCACGAGATCGAGGAGGCTAAACCCTAGAAGCTAGCCTATGGTATGATTGTTGATGTGTATGTTGTCCTATGGACTAAAACCCTCCGGTTTATATAGACACCGGGTAGGGTTAGGGTTACATAGAGTCGGTTACAATGGTAGGTGTCGGTGTCAAAACCGGCGGATCTCGGGTAGGGGGTCTCGAACTGTGCGTCTAGGCCGGATGGTAACAGGAGACAAGGGACACGAAGTTTTACCCAGGTTCGGGCCCTCTCGATGGAGGTAAAGCCCTACGTCCTGCTTGATTAATATTGATGATATGGGTAGTACAAGAGTAGATCTACCATGAGATCGAGGAGGCTAAACCCTAGAAGCTAGCCTATGGTATGATTGTTGATGTGTATGTTGTCCTACGGACTAAAACCCTCCAGTTTATATAGACACCGGGTAGGGTTAGGGTTACATAGAGTCGGTTACAATGGTAGGAGATCTGCATATCCGTATCGCCAAGCTTGCCTTCCACGCCAAGGAAACTCCCTCCCGAACACGGGACGAAGTCTTCAATCTTATATCTTCATAGTCCTGGAGTCCGGCTGAAGGTATAGTCCGGCCATCCGGACACCCCCTTATCCAGGACTCCCTCAGTAGCCCCTGAACCAGGCTTCAATGACCACAAGTCCGGCACGCATATTGTCTTCGGCATTGCAAGGCGGGTTCCTCCTCCAAGTACATCATAGAAGATTTTGAACACAAAGATAGTGTCCGGCTCTGAAAAATAAATTTCTACATATTGCCATAGAGAGAATAATATTTACACAAATCTAATCTGCTGACGTATTCCGTAGTGCGACATCACAGCACGGCCAAGCTTTTATTCGAATCGTTTCACTGTCCCATCTCAACGCGTTATGCGAGGCGGTTTCCTTGGCATGTCTTGTTAAAGGAGAGATCGTGTCCCCTTATTCCGGGATTCTCATTAGTACGGGCGTGGGTAATCCAACCGCGCCCTCGATTACGGTGCTTGGAGATAAGCGAGTTTTATCAGGCTGTTGGGGACATGTAGCTGCATCCACCCATATAAGGGGATAAAGATCCACCTTTTCACCTACGCTTTCTTCCTCCTTTGCCTATCCATTCTTGCGCACTCGAGCTCCAGCACCCAAGTCCGCACTCCCAACCTCAACCTTCTCCAGCCATGTCCGGAGCGGGAGGCAAGTGGATGGTCTCCTCCGTCACGGAGGGACATATCAAAAAGCTGAGGAAGGCCGGATACCTGTCTAACGACATCGCGTACTGGCTCCCCAAAAAGGGGCAGCTCATCACCGCCCCATGAGAGGGTGGTGTTCCTCCCCCATTTCCTCCATGGACTGGGCTTCCCTCTACACCCATTTGTCCAGGGGCTCATGTTCTACAACAGCCTGGATTTCCACGATCTGGCCCCGAACTTCGTCCTCAACATCTCGGCGTTTATCGTCGTGTGCGAGGCCTTCCTCCGCATCCGCCCCCATTTCGGGCTCTGGCTCAAGACTTTCAACGTCAAGACGAAGGTGGTGCGCGGCAGCCAGGCGGAGTGCGGAGGCACCATGGTGGGCAAGATGGCCAACGTCCTCTGGCTCGAGGGCTCCTTTGTGGAGACCTTGAAGGGGTGGCAATCGGGGTGGTTTTACATCACCGAGCCGCGCGACACCGAATGGGTCGCACCCCCCGAGTTCCGGTCCGGACCCCTAACGCGGCTCACATCCTGGAAAGAGACGGGCCTATCGTGGGGTAAAAAAGGAGAGCAAACCGGACTCCAAACACGCGTCAAAACCCTGGTGGACAAGAAGCTCAAACTTGTCAACGTAGTCCAGGTTATGCTCATCCGCTTGATCCTCCCGTGCCAACAACGGGCTTTCAACCTGTGGGAGTTCGACCCGGCGCGGCACCAAACTCTGAGCAGGCTCTTCGACACGACGTACGAAGATGCTTGGAAGGTGCTTTTCAAGGGCGTCGAGGCTCCCACATCCGCTACTGAGGATCACGGATTTAGTGCGCAGCATCACGCTCTCGCGGTAAGCTGTTTTTTCCTTTTACAGGGTATCAGTTTTTCATAGTTTGACTCCATGCGGGATCTAAACTCCCTTACCTTTGACAAGATTAGCAAGTGACCTCTGGACAGATCAACTGTCCGGCTCCTTTGCCCGAAGGCCCAGCGGATGCTCGCTTGGCGAAGCTGCTGGTTCCGGCACCTTATATGGTGCCGGAGAAGAAGGTCAAGAAGAAGGCCACAGGGACTCGAAAGAGTGCCCAATGCCCGGAGCTGTCGGATTCATCAGCCGACGAATCCAAGATGCACTCCCCCCGTGAAGATGAGGAGGAGGAAGAAGAGACCCCTCCCCCTCCAGCGGGGGAAGGGAAGAAAAGGAAGGCCGCCCCAACTGGGGAGGACGAAGGGTCCAAGAAGGGGAAAACCCTTCCTCCGGACTGCTCCACCGACACCGACGACGGCGGAGAGGAGTTGGCGCCTAGGGCCAAGCCCCTGGCAAAATCGTAAGTATCCGGATACCGGAGCAATTCATAGCATTCATTTATTGCACAGCTTTCCCTAACGTCGAATATGTTTATGCAGCCCACCCAAAGACCGGCTCAACGCGTCGTCGAGCGGCTCACTGGACTCGTCGGATGTGAACTCACTTCCGACGGCTTCGTCCCCCCGCCCTACGGATGACACCGAAGTGTTGTATCCACAGGTTCCAAGCCGGGAGGAGGTGGTCCTGGAGGCGCCGCAAGGCGACCTGCCGGACTCCAGGAGTAAAGGGGATGGAACCCCTCTGGGCTCCAAGTCCGGCTCTAGGCCGGACACCGCTCTGGAACCTTCAAAGGTTCCAGAGTGCGGCGGGGGACCTCCTTCCAAGAGGAGCAAGTCCACCGTGTCGGCGGCCCCCGTCCAACCGGAGGCGCCGTACAATATGTTGGAGGCGCTCCAAGGCGCCTCCATCAACAAGGAGCACCGCGCTATTATGAGTGCGGTGGTCCAGAAGGTTCAGTCTGCCAAAGACGGACAGACTGAAGCTTGTACTAGCCTTTTGACAGGCTTTGAGGTAAGTAAAGAAAGTGTAAATAATAGTACCGCATAGACATTAGCCCCTGATGCTCTGTTTGGCGTTCGGCAAGAAAAGCCGAATAGAGGATGAAAATAGAATTCGCAGGAGTCTAACAAAAATGAGTCAATATGCATATGCAGGCTTCCCTGGTTGCGTCCGCCGCACTGACTGCGGAAGTGGACATTCTAAAGCAGAACCTCGAGCGGTCCGAGCAAGAGCTCGAACGTGCCAAGAAGCAGATCGGGGACAATAAAGGTAAGAAATACCTTGCTAAAAATATATATATATAAAAGGTGCAATTGCAAAAAATGATTGGATTATCGTGGCTATTGTAGGGGCCATGTCTGAGGTGGCGACCCTTAAGCAAGCACTGGACGAGGCCGAGAAGAGGGCAGCCTCGGAGCGCACCGAGCGGGAGAAGTATGAGGCCGAAGTTGGCAAGGTGCGGCAAGAGCTCCAGGCTCTCATGGAAAAGCATGAGAGTTTGGAGCTTGACTCAAAGACGCGAGCGTCCGAGCTCGCAGTGGCTATTGAAAATGCGAAGTCTGCCAAGGCCGAATCCCAGAAGACCCTCCAGGAGTTGGATGAGGTGAAGAAGATAGCGGCGGGTAAGGCATTATTTATGCAAAGCAAACACATAAACGTGAGTTACTTGTTACTTACCCGAATCCGGAGCTCTCCAGGAGCATTCGCAGATCTTCCCCGGAGTGTATCCGATGCCGCCGCATTCTATCGAGCCGAGGAGGGCAGCTCCACGGAGAAGGTGTTCTGGTGTCAGTACGCTGAGGCCAGACACCCCGTGCCCCTGAGCGACCAGCTGAAGCAACTGGTTGAGCTCCACAAGGCAGCCGAACAGGCCATGAAGGGCCTCATTGTTTGGCTGTGGCCTGGAGGGGCCCTGCCTGGGAGCTATTTCGGGCTGGTGCGGCGGTTGGTGGAGGCCTGTCCAAGGCTCGAAGTCATCAAGCGCTCCGTCTGCATTGAAGGTGCCCGTAGGGCCCTTGCCCGTGCTAAGGTGCACTGGGGCAAGCTGGATGCTGAGAAGCTGGTGAAGGACGGGCCACCGCCGGGGAAAGAGCATCGCAAGCCTGAGAATTACTATAAGGATGTTCTGAAGGGTGCCTGCCTTGTGGCGGATGAATGTTCTAGGGATGTAATTTTTGAGTGAAACTTGCTCGTTTTGTCCTGTGCGCTGAAAACTTGTTTATATGCGCTAAGCAATGCTGTTGGAATTTAAAATATTACCTTCTATGCGGCTGTTTATCAATTCTGAGAGATGGCGAGTCGTCGGCTTCTGCCCCCGTGCCGCTAGTGCTGGGGTGTTCGGGGATAAACCTGAGCGCTCTTTTTCCCATGTTTGGGTCCTTCGAGGGAGGCGCTCAGCCCAACGAACAAGGCAATCGGACTATAATGCGTGAACACTCTCACTTAGCCATAGAATTCTATAATTTTAAATTTCGGCGAAGCCCCTGGTATTCGGAAGACCGAGTTCGGGGCGCTATCCACGCCTTGGCCGGACAGAGCCGGCTCCTCGCCCTAAGCGGCATAAGTCTTTAGGGACTCGAAAAACCTCTCGAACAGCGACCAGCTCTCGCTTCATCATGACAGTCAGTTTTAGCTTTCTCCACTGAGGTGCTCGACCCAGCTCAACTGGGGCACAATCGTAGTGGTTCTCCTAGTGCTACCTTAGCCGATATAGCGGAACGTAAGGCACCAAAACATAGGAGCCGGGCAAACCCAACTATTGACCCAAGACATGATTCGGAGCCGATGCATATAATGCTATAAGTTCGGGGTGCCGCACTTGTTAAAGTGTTCGGACTTCTCACACCATATTGAGGGGTGCTAAAGCCCCTGGCGTATTTTGACCGTACCAACGTGTACGGGTGCAGCATGTCGTTAAGGAACATATATGAAGAAAAAAGGTAATGCAAAAATAGACGAAAGCTATGTATTGTTTATTAAAAAGGGCTGCGACTAAAGCAGAACGATACAAATAATGTGATAAGTGGAAGGTTGGACTAGTTAACATGTCCGTTCCAGGGGCAAGCTGCGGAATATAATGCGGAACAGGTATACTGCTCGTGATAGAGACCACCTGGGAGTTCCATATTATGGCATGGCTTGTCTGCTTCCCTGGTTCTTGCATCGTTTGTGCGGCAATTGAACTGCCAAACATGCCTTCCGAAGGATGGAGTCCTGAAAGTAAGAGAAAACTAAAAAATCGGCAGCCCCTGGTACGGTTTAAGCTGCGTTTTGGGCGTGCCGTGATGGTGCCCCTCCCCCTGTGCCCATGGTATCTCTAGAGCGTAGTTATGTACGTGAAGTACTGGCGTCGCCTTTTTGTGAGGGTTGGGGTTGGGGCCGCATTGCTATGCCTGCTCGGATCGTGCCAGGCAGTCTTGTTGTAGGTTACTCCGGGCGCGCTTGACGGTGTCCGGTCGTTTAGTGGCTAGACTAGAGAACTGCTTGGAAAGGCTGCTTTGAACTTCCGCTACAAGGGCTGCCGTGTGCTCCTCCATTCTGAGGGAGCGTTTGGTGTTTCCATTGACCGTAATTACTCCTCAAGGGCCTGGCATCTTGAGCTTAAGGTATGCATAATGCGGTACCGCATTGAACTTAGCGAATGTGGTTCGCCCGAGCAGTGCGTGATAGCCACTGCGAAATGGGACTATGTCGAAGATTAACTCCTCGCTTCGGAAATTATCCGGAGATCCGAAGACCACTTCAAGTGTGACTGAGCCTGTATAGTTGGCCTCTACACCTGGTATTACGCCTTTAAAGGTCGTTTTGGTGGGCTTAATCCTCGAGGGATCAATGGCCATTTTCCGCACTGTATCCTGGTAAAGCAGGTTCAGGCTGTTGCCGCCGTCCATAAGGACTCTAGTGAGATGAAATCCATCAATAATTGGGTCTAGAACCAATGCGGCGAATCCTCCATGACGGATGCTAGTGGGATGGTCCCTTCGATCAAAGGTGATCGGGCAGGAGGACCATGGGTTGAACTTTGGGGCGACTGGCTCTACCGCGTATACGTCCCTTAACGCACGCTTCCGCTCCCTTTTGGGGACATGGGTTGCGTATATCATGTTCACCGTCCGCACTTGTGGGGGAAAACCCTTCTGTCCACTATTGTTCGGCGGCCGGGGCTCCTCGTCGTCATCGCTATGCAGCCCCTTGTCTTCATTTTCAGCGTTTAACTTGCCTGCCTGCTTGAACACCCAACAATCCCTGTTGGTGTGATTGGCTAGCTTTTCATGGCTGCCATGTATCTGGCATGAGCGGTCGAGTATTCGGTCCAATCTGGACGGGCCCCTAGGATTCCTTTTGAATGGCTTTTTCCGCTGACCGGATTTAGAGCCTCTAAATCCGGCATTAACTGCCGTATCCTCAGCATTGTCGCCGTTAATGCGGCAGGTCTGCTTGTTGCGGCACGACCTGCCACTACTGTCCCTGGTGTCCGAATTACCAGGGTTCTTGGTCATATTGTTACTACGAGCAAGCCAGCTGTCTTCTCCCGCGCAAAAGCGGGTCATGAGTGTCGTGAGTGCTGCCATAGATTTTGGCTTTTCCTATTCAAGGTGCCGGGCCAGCCACTCGTCACGGATATTGTGTTTGAAGGCAGCAAGGGCCTCAGCGTCCAGACAGTCGACTATTTGATTTTTCTTTGTTAGGACCCGTGTCCAGAATTGCCTGGCCGATTCCTCTGGCTGCTGAATTACGTGACTTAGGTCATCGGCGTCTGGGGGTCGCACATAAGTGCCCTGGAAATTGTCGAGGAATGCGGCTTCCAGGTCCTCCCAACAACTGATTGATCCTGTTGGCAAGCTGTTAAGCCAATGCCGAGCTGGTCCTTTAAGCTTGAGTGGGAGGTATTTGATGGCGTGGAAATCATCGCCGCGGGCCATGTGGATATGGAGGAGATAATCCTCTATCCGTACCGCAGGATCTGTTGTGCCATCACATGATTCAATGTTTACGAGTTTGAAACCCTCAGGGATTTGATGATCCATTATTTCGTCTGTAAAGCAGAGTGGGTGTGCAGTGCCTCTGTATTGGGCTATATCATGACGTAGCTCCAATGAGCCTTGTCTACTGTGTTCGGCCCCGCCGAATTTGTGTCCGGCGTGACGGTTACCGTCTCGAGCCGTGGGGCGCCCACGCGATCCGTAGATCGATCTTGTTTGCCTTACCTTGTCCTCCAACATGTATCGTAAGTCCGGCGCATATTCCCGTGCCTTGGTACGGGGTGCGGCTTGAGTGGACGGCCGAGAGGCCTCTGTGTCATGACCACGAGGTGGCCGGTCGGCCGCATCAAGTGCTTCCTCCTCTAATCGGGGTAGCAACCTGCGCTTTGGGTAGCTCTTGGAGGGGCGTTCGAGTTTATGCTCTTCGGCCGTAAGGACTTCAGTCCATCTGTCGACTAGCAAATCTTGATCATCCCTAAGTTGTTGTTGTTTTTTCTTGAGGCTTCTTGCCGTTGCCATAAGCCTGTGTTGAAAACGCTTTTGCTTGACGGGATCCTCTAGCATGACGAATTCGTCGTCGTCGAGGCTTGCCTCGTCTTCGGAGGGAGGCATATAATTATCGTCCTCGACCTCTCTGTCTGCCGCTCTCTGTGAGGGCTAGTTTCTCCATCCTCCTGTGCTAAATCTTGATGGAGGGGGTTTTCTTTGGTGCTTTCCGGAGTATTATTATCTCCCGTGCTGGAATCGCCGTGTTTGTTTTGGCGGGATTTTGAGCGGCGCCACTGATGCCGGCGCTTAGGCGGTTTCTTGGAGGGGTCATCCTCCGTTGTTCCGTCGCCATCTCCCTCTTTTGGGGTGTCCACCATGTATATATCATATGATGAGGTGGCTTTCCAGGGCCTAGTAGGCGCTGGTTCTTCATCATCTCCTTCATCGGCGTCCATACCGTCGATATCTTCGGAGTCGAAGTCGACCATGTCGGTTAAGTCGTCGACAGTGCCTACAAAGTGGGTGGTGGGTGGGCTTTGAATTTCTTCATCGTCCGTACCCCAACCTTGCTGACCGTAGTCCGGCCAGGGCTCTCTTGATAAAGAGAGAGACTTCAGTGACTTCAGGATGTCGCCAAAAGGCGAGTGCTGAAAGATGTCTGCGGCAATGAACTCCATGATCGACGCCCAATCGGATTCGATCTGTAGGGGCGCGGGGGGCTTGGAGTCCGGAGAGGAGTCCGGCTCCTTGGAGTCACGGGTCTGGCAGAGTACGGGGCTGGTGCTTGGCTCAATTGCCGTTGGGGTTGCAGCCCCTGAGGTGGCGTCCAACCGCCCATCCTCGATCGGCGCAGTTGGCTCCGAATTAAGGGTCGGAGCCGATACGGATGCGGCCTCCAGGGCACTGTTCGGCGGCAGAGCTAGATCATGCTCGTCGTGACAGTGCGGTATGCTCGGCAGTGGCTCGAATCCATCGAATATCAAGTCCCCGCGGATGTCAGCCGTGTAGTTTAAACTTCCAAATCTGACCTGACGGCCAGGGGCGTAGCTTTCGATCTGCTCCAGACGGCCAAGCGAATTGGCCCGTAGTACGAAGCCGCCGAAGACGAAGATCTGTCCGGGGAGGAAGGTCTCACCCTGGACTGTATCGCTATCGATGATCGTAGGGTCCATCGAGCCTGACGGCGACGACACAGAGGAACTCTCAATGAAAGCACCAATGTCAGGGTCAAAACCGGCGGATCACGGGTAGGGGGTCCCGAACTGTGCGTCTAGGCCGGATGGTAATAGGAGACAAGAGACACGAAGTTTTACCCAGGTTCGGGCCCTCTCGATGGAGGTAAAACCCTACGTCCTGCTTGATTAATATTGATGATATGGGTAGTACAAGAGTAGATCTACCACGAGATCGAGGAGGCTAAACCCTAGAAGCTAGCCTATGGTATGATTGTTGATGTGTATGTTGTCCTACGGACTAAAACCCTCCGGTTTGTATAGACACCGGGTAGTGTTAGGGTTACATAGAGTCGGTTACAATGGTAGGAGATCTGCATATCCATATCGCCAAGCTTGCCTTCCACGCCAAGGAAAGTCCCTCCCAGACACGGGACGAAGTCTTCAATCTTATATCTTCATAGTCCTGGAGTCCGGCTGAAGGTATAGTCCGGCCATCCGGACACCCCCTAATCCAGGACTCCCTCAGTAGGAGATCTGCATATCCGTATCGCCAAGCTTGCCTTCCACGCTAAGGAAAGTCCCTCCCGGACACGGGACGAATTCTTCAATCTTATATCTTCATAGTCCTGGAGTCCGGCTGAAGGTATAGTCCGGCCATCCGGACACCCCCTAATCCAGGACTCCCTCAGTAGCCCCTGGACCAGGCTTCAATGACGACGAGTCCGGCGCGCATATTGTCTTCGGCATTGCAAGGCGGGTTCCTCCTCCAAGTACTTCATAGAAGATTTTGAACACAAAGATAGTGTCCGGATCTGAAAAATAAGTTTCCACATATTGCCATAGAGAGAATAATATTTACACAAATCTAATCTGCTGACGTATTCCGTAGTGCGACATCACACCATGGCTAAGCTTTTATTCGAATTGTTTCACTATCCCATCTCAGTGCGTTATGCGAGGCGGTTTCCTTGGCACGTCTTGTTAAAGCAGAGATCGTGTCCCCTTATTTCGGGATTCTCATCAATACGGGCGTGGGTAATCCAACCGTGCCATCGATTACGGCGCTTGGAGATAACCGAGTTTTATCAGGATGGTGGGGACATGTAGCTGCGTCCACCCATATAAGGGGATAAATATCCACCTTTTCACCTACACCTTCTTCCTCCTTCGCCTATCCATTCTTGCGAACTCGAGCTCCAGCACCCAAGTCCGCACTCCCAACCTCAACCTTCTCTAGCCATGTCCAGAGCGAGAGGCAAGTGGATGGTCTACTCCGTCACGGAGGGACATATCAAAAAGCTGAGGAAGGCCGGATACCTATCTAACGACATCGCGTATCGGCTCCCCGAAAAGGGGCAGCTCATCCCCACCCCTAGGCCCCATGAGAGGGTGGTGTTCCTCCCCCATTTCCTCTATGGACTGGGCTTCCCTCTCCACCCATTTGTCCGGGGGCTCATGTTCTACTACGGCCTGGATTTCCATGATCTGGCCTCGAACTTCATCCTCAACATCTCGGCGTTTATCGTCGTGTGCAAGGCCTTCCTCCGCATCCGCCCCCATTTCGGGCTCTGGCTCAAGACTTTCAACGTCAAGCCGAAGGTGGTGCGGCGGCAGCCAGGCGGAGTGCGGAGGCGCCATGGTGGGCAAGATGGCCAATGTCCTCTGGCTCGAGGGCTCCTTTGTGGAGACCCTGAAGGGGTGGCAATCGGGGTGGTTTTACATCACCGAGCCACGCGACGCCGAATGGGTCGCACCCCCCGAGTTCCGGTCCGAACCCCCAACGCGGCTCACATCCTGGAAAGAGACGGGCCTGTCGTGGGGTAAAAAAATGAGAGCTAACCGGACTCCAAACATGCGTCAAAACCCTGGTGGACAAGAAGCTCAAACTTGTCAACCTAGTCCAGGTTATGCTCATCCGCTTGATCCTCCCGTGCCAACAACGGGCTTTCAACCTGTGGGAGTTCGAACCAGCGCGGCACCAAACTCTGAGCAGGCTCTTCGACACAACGTACGAAGATGCCTGGAAGGTGCTTTTCAAGGGCGCCGAGGCTCCCGCATCCGCTACTGAGGATCGCGGATTCAGTACGCAGCGTCACGCTCTCGCGGTAAGCTGTTTTTTTCCTTTTACAGGGTATCAGTTTTTCATAGTTTGACTCCATGCGGGATCTAAACTCCCTTACCTTTGACATGATTGGCAGGTGACCTCCGGACAGATCAACTGTCCGGCTCCTTTGCCCGAAGGCCCAGCGGATGCTTGCTTGGCGAAGCTGCTGGTTCCGGCACCTTATGTGGTGCCGGAGAAGAAGGTCAAGAAGAAGGCCACGGGGAATCGAAAGAGTGCCCGACGCCCAGAGGTGTCGGATTCATCATCCGACGAATCCAAGACGCACTCCTCCCGCGAAGACGATGAGGAGGAAGAATAGACCCCTCCCCCTCCAGCGGGGGAAGGGAAGAAAAGGAAGGCCGCCCCAACTGGGGAGGCTGAAGGGTCCAAGAAGGGGAAAACCCTTCCTCCGGACTGCTCCACCGACGCCGACGGCGGCGAAGAGGAGTGGGCGCCTAGGGCCAAGCCCCTGGCAAAATCGTAAGTATCCGGATACTAGAGCAATTCATAGCATTCGTTTATTGCATAGCTTTCCCTAACGTCGAATATGTTTATGCAGCCCACCCAAAGACCGGCTCGACGCGTCGACGAGCGGCTCACTGGACTTGTTGGATGTGAACTCGCTTCCGACGGGTTCCTCCCCCCACCCTACGGACGACACCGAAGTGTTGTCTCCACAAGTTCCAAGCCGGGAGGAGGTGGTCCTGGAGGCGCCGCAAGGCGACCTCCCGGACTCCAGGAGTAAAGGGGATGGAACCCCTCAGGGCTCCAAGTCCGGCTCTAGGCCGGACACCGCTCTGGAACCTTCAAAGGTCCAGAGTCCGGCGGGGGACCTCCTTCCAAGAGGAGCAAGTCCACCGTGTCGGCGGCCCCCGTCCAACTGGAGGCGCTGGACAATATGTTGGAGGCGCTCCAAGGCGCCTCCATCGACGAGGAGCACCGCGCTATTATGAGTGCGGTGGTCCAAAAGGTTCAGTCCGCCAAAGACGGACTGACTAAAGCTTGTACTAGCCTTTTGACAGGCTTTGAGGTAAGTAAAGAAAGTGTAAATAATAGTACCGCATAGACAGTAGCCCCTGATGCTCTGTTTGGCGTTCGGGAAGAAAAGCCGAATAGAGGATCAAAATAGAATTCGCATGAGTCTAACAAAAATGAGTCAATATGCATATGCAGGCTTCCCTGCTTGCGTCCGCCGCACTGACTGTGGAAGTGGACATTCTAAAGCAGAACCTCGAGCGGTCCGAGCAAGAGCTCGAACGTGCCAAGAAGCAGATCGGGGACAATAAAGGTAAGAAATACCTTGTTAAAAATATATGTATAAAAAAGGTGCAATTGCAAAAAATGATAGGATTATCGTGGCTATTGTAGGGGCCACGTCTGAGGTGGCGACCCTTAAGCAAGCGCTGGACGAGGCCGAGAAGAGGGCAGCCTTGGAGCGCACCGAGCGGGAGAAGTATGAGGCCGAAGTTGGCAAGGTGCGGCAAGAGCTCATGCTCTCATGGAAAAGCATGAGAGTTTGGAGCTTGACTCAAAGACGCGAGCGTCCGAGCTCGCGGTGGCTATTGAAAATGCCAAGTCTGCCAAGGCCGAATCCCAGAAGACCCTCCAGGAGTTGGATGAGGTGAACAAGATAGCGGCGGGTAAGGCATTATTTATGCAAAGCAAACACATAGTGAGTTACTTGTTACTTACCCAAATCTGGAGCTCTCTAGGAGCATTCGCAGATCTTCCCCGGGGTGTATCCGATGCCACCGCATTCTATCGAGCCGAGGAGGGCAGCTCGACGGAGAAGGTGTTCTGGTCTCAGCACGCTGAGGCCGGACACCCCGTGCCCCTGAGCGACCAGCTGAAGCAATTGGTCGAGCTCCACAAGGCGGCCGAATAGGCCATGAAGGGCCTCATTGTTCGGCTGTGGCCTGGAGGGGCCCTGCCTGGGAGCTATTTCGGGCTGGTGCGGCGGTTGGTGGAGGCCTGTCCAAGGCTTGAAGTCATCAAGTGCTCCGTCTGCATTGAAGGTGCCCGTAGGGCCCTTGCCCGTGCTAAGGTGCACTGGGGCAAGCTGGATGCTGAGAAGCTGGTGAAGGAAGGGCCACCGCCGGGGAAAGAGCATCGCAAGCCCGAGAATTACTATAAGGATGTTCTAAAGGGTGCCTGCCTTGTGGCGGATGAGTGTTCTAGGGATGTAGTTTTGAGTGAAACTTGCTCGTTTTGTCCTGTGCACTGAAAACTTGTTTATATGCGCTAAGCAATGCTGTTGGAATTTAAAATATTACCTTCTGTGCGGCTGTTTATCAATTCTGAGAGGTGGCGAGCCGTCGGCTTTTTGCCCCCGTGCCGCTAGTGCTGGGGTGTTCGGGGATAAACATGAGCGCTCTTTTTCGCATGTTTGGGTCCTTCGAGGGAGGCGCTCAGCCCAACGAACAAGGCAATCGGACTATAATGCGTGAACACTCTCACTTAGCCATAGAATTCTATAATTTTAAATTTCGGCGAAGCCCCTGGTATTCGGAAGACCGTGTTCGGGGCGCTATCCACGCCTTGGCCGGACAGAGCCGGCTTCTCGCCCTAAGCGGCATAAGTCTTTAGGGACTCGAAAAAACCTCTCGAACAGCGACCAGCTCTCGCTTCATCATGACAGTCAGTTTTAGCTTTCTCCATTGAGGTGCTCGACCCAGCTCAACCGGGGCACAATCGTAGTGGTTCTCCTAGTGCTACCTTAGCCGATAGAGCGGAACGTAAGGCACCAAAACATAGGAGCCGGGCAAACCCAACTATTGACCCAAGACATGATTCGGAGCCGATGCATATAATGCTATAAGTTCGGGGTGCCGCACTTGTTAAAGTGTTCGGACTTCTCACACCATATTGAGGGGTACTAAAGCCCCTGGCATATTTTGGCCATACCAACGTGTACGGGTGCAGCATGTCGTTAAGGAACATATATGAAGAAAAAAGGTAATGCAAAAATAGACGAAAGCAATGCATTGTTTATTAAAAAGGGTTGTGACTAAAGCAGAACGATACAAATAATGCGATAAGTGGAAGGTTGGTCTAGTTAACATGTCCGTTCCAGGGGCAAGCTGCAGAATATTTTGCGGAACAGGTATACTGCTCGTGATAGAGACCACCTGGGAGTTCCGTACTGTGGCGTGGCTTGTCTGCTTCCCTGGTTCTTGCATCGTTTGTGCGGCAATTGAACTTCCGAACAGGCCTTCCGAAGGATGGAGTCCTGAAAGTAAGAGAAAACTAAAAAATCGGCAGCCCCTGGTACGGTTTAAGCCATGTTTTGGGCGTGTCGTGATGGTGCCCCTCCCCCTGTGCCCATGGTATCTCTAGAGCGTGGTTATGTACGCGAAGTACTGGCCTCGCATTGCTACGCCTGCTCGGATCGAGCCAGGCGGTCTTGTCGTAGGTTATTCCGGGCGCGCTTGACGGTGTCCGGTCGTTTAGTGGCCGGACTGGAGAACTGCCTGGAGGGGCTTCTTTGAACTCCCGCTGCAAGGGCCGCCGTGTGCTCCTCTGTTCGGAGGGAGCGTTCGGTGTTTCCATTGACCGTAATTACTCCTCGAGGGCCTAGCATCTTGAGCTTAAGGTATGCGTAATGCGGTACCGCATTGAACTTAGCGAATGCGGTTCGCCCGAGCAGTGCGTGATAGCCACTGCGAAATGGGACTATGTCGAAGATTAACTCCTCGCTTCGGAAGTTATCCGGAGATCCGAAGACCACTTCAAGTGTGACTGAGCCTGTACAGTTGGCCTCTACACCTGGTATTATGCCTTTAAAGGTCTTTTTGGTGGGCTTAATCCTCGAGGGATCTATGCCCATTTTCCGCACTGTATCCTGGTAAAGAAGGTTCAGGCTGCTGCCGCCGTCCATAAGGACTCTAGTGAGATGAAATCCATCAATAATTGGGTCTAGAACCAATGCGGCGAATCCGCCATGACGGATGCTAGTGGGATGGTCCCTTCGTTCAAAGGTGATCGGGCAGGAGGACCATGGGTTGAACTTTGGGGCGACTGGCTCTACCGCGTATACGTCCCTTAACGCACGCTTCCGCTCCCTTTTGGGGACATGGGTTGCGTATATCATGTTCACCATCCTCACTTGTCGGGGAAAACCCTTCTGTCCACTGTTGTTCGGCGGCCGGGGCTCCTCGTCGTCATCGCTATGCAGCCCCTTGTCTTCATTTTCGGCGTTTAACTTGCCTGCCTGCTTGAACACCCAACAATCCCTGTTGGTGTGATTGGCTGGCTTTTCGGGGGTACCATGTATCTGGCACAAGCGGTCGAGTATTCTTTCCAAAGTGGACAGGCCCCTAGGATTCCTTTTGAATGGCTTTTTCCGCTGACCGGATTTAGAGCCTCTGAATCCGGCATTAACTGCCGTATCCTCAGCATTGTCGCCGTTAATGCGGCGCTTGTGCTTGTTGCGATGCGACCTGCCACTACTGTCCCTAGTGTCCGAATTACCAGGGTTCTTGGTCATATTGTTGCTACGAGCAAGCCAGCTGTCTTCTCCCGTGCAAAAGCGGGTCATGAGTGTCGTGAGTGCTGCCATAGATTTCGGCTTTTCCTGTCCAAGGTGCCGGGCCAGCCACTCGTCACGAATATTGTGTTTGAAGGCTGCTAGGGCCTCAGCATTCGGACAGTCGACTATTTGATTTTTCTTTGTTAGGAACCGTGTCCAGAATTTCCTGGCCAATTCCTCTGGCTGCTGAATTACGTGACTTAGGTCATCGGCGTCTAGGGGTCGCACGTAAGTGCCCTAGAAATTGTCGAGGAATGCGGCTTCCAGGTCCTCCCAACAACTAATTGATCTTGTTGGCAAGCTGTTAAGCCAATGCCGAGCTGGTCCTTTAAGCTTGAGTGGGAGGTATTTGATGGCGTGGAAATCATCGCCACGGGCCATGTGGATATGGAGGAGATAATCCTCTATCCATACCGCAGGATCTGTTGTGCCATCATATGATTCGATGTTTACGGGTTTGAAACCCTCGGGGATTTGATAATCCATTATTTCGTCTATAAAGCAGAGTGGGTGTGCGGCGCCTCTGTATTGGGCTATATCATGACGTAGCTCCAATGAGCCTTGTCTACTGTGTTTGGCCTTGCCGAATTTGTGGCCGGCGTGACGGTTACCGTCTCGAGCCGTGGGGCGCCCACGCGATCCGTAGATCGATCTTGTTTGCCTTGCCTTGTCCTCTAACATGTCTTGTAAGTCCAGCGCATATTCCCGTGCCTTGGTACGGGGTGCGGCTTGAGTGGAGGGCCGAGAGGCCTCTCTGTCGCGACCACGAGGTGGCCGGTCGGCCGCATCAAGTGCTTCCTCCTCTAATCGGGGTAGCAACCTGCGCTTTGGGTAGCTCTTGGAGGGGCATTCGAGTTTATGCTCTTCGGCCTCAAGGACTTCAGTCCCTCTGTCGACTAGCAAATCTTGATCAGCCCTAAGTTGTTGCTGTTTTTTCTTGAGGCTTCTTTCCGTGGCCATAAGCCTGCGTTGAAAACGCTTTTGCTCGACGGGATCCTCTGGCACAATGAATTCATCGTCGTCGAGGCTTGCCACGTCTTCGGATGGAGGCATATAATTATCGTCCTCGACCTCTCTGCCTGCCGCTCTCTCGTGAGGGCTGGTTTCTCCATCCTCCTATGCTAAATCTTGCTGTAGGGGGTTTTCTTCGGCGCTCTCCGGAGTATTATTATCTCCCGTGCTGGAATCACCATGTTTGTTTTGGCGGGATTTTGAGCGGTGCCGCTGACACCGGTGCTTAGGCGGTTTCTTGGAGGGGTCATCCTCCGCTGTTCCGTCGCCATCTCCCTCTTTTGGGTTGTCCACCATGTATATGTCATATGACAAGGTGGCTTTCCAGGGCCTAGTAGGCACTGGTTCTTCATCATCTCCATCATCGGCATCCATACTGTCGATATATTCAGAGTCGAAGTCGAGCATGTCGGTTAAGTCGTTGACAGTGGCTACAAAGTGGGTGGTGGGTGGGCTTTGAATTTCTTCATCGTCCGTACCCCAACCTTGCTGACCGTAGTCCGGCCAGGGCTCTCCTGATAAAGAGAGAGACTTCAGTGACTTCAGGATGTCGCCAAAATGCGAGTGCTGAAAGATGTCCGCGGTAGTGAACTCCATGATCGGCGCCCAATCGGATTCGATCGGCAGGGGCGCGGGAGGCTCGGAGTCCAAAGAGGAGTCCGGCTCCTTGTAGTCACGGGTCTCGCAGAGTACGGGGCTGGTGCTTGGCTCAATCGCCGTTGGGGTTGTAGCCCCCGAGGTGGCGTCCAATCGCCCATCCTCGATCGGCATAGTTGGCTCCGAATTAAAGGTCGGAGCCGATGCGGATGCGGCCTCCAGGGCACTGTTCGGCGGTAGAGCTATATCATGCTCGTTGTGACAATGCGGCGTGCTCGGTAGTGGCTCGAATCCGTCGAAGATCAAGTCCCCACGGATGTCAGCCGTGTAGTTTAAACTTCCAAATCTGTCCTGATGGCCAGGGGCGTAGCTTTCGATCTGCTCCAGACGGCCAAGCGAATTGGCCTGCAGTGCAAAGCCGCCGAAGACGAAGATCTGTCCGGGGAGGAAGGTCTCACCCTGGACTGCATCGCTATCAATGATCATAGGGGCCATCGAGCCTGGCGGCGACGACACAGAGGAACTCTCAATGGAAGCACCAATGTCGGTGTCAAAACTGGCGGGTCTCGGGTAGGGGGTCCAAACTGTGCGTCTAGGCCGGATGGTAACAGGAGACAAGGGACACGAAGTTTTACCCAGGTTCGGGCCCTCTCGATGGAGGTAAAACCCTACGTCCTTCTTGATTAATATTGATGATATGGGTAGTACAAGAGTAGATCTACCACGAGATCGAGGAGGCTAAACCCTAGAAGCTAGCCTATGGTATGATTGTTGATGTGTATGTTGTCCTACGGACTAAAACCCTCCGGTTTATATAGATACCGGGTAGGGTTAGGGTTACACAGAGTCGGTTACAATGGTAGGAGATCTGCATATCCGTATCGCCAAGCTTGCCTTGCACGCCAAGGAAAGTCCCTCACAGACACGGGACAAAGTCTTCAATCTTATATCTTCATAGTCCTGGAGTCCGGCTGAAGGTATAGTCCGGCCATCCAGACACCCCCTAATCCAGGGCTCCCTCAACGGGGTTAGGGGGAAAATGACCGAGGGCTCACCGCGGTCACGAAGAGCTTCTCGGCGAGCTCGGGGAGGTCCGGACGTCGACGGATTTGACGGCGGTGATGCACGGGCATGCGCGGAGATGACGGGTCGATGGCGAGGCGACGGGGCGTCCGACGATGCTCGCGTTGAGGGGGGGCTTCAAGGCGTCGAGGCGGACGTAGGGGACAGCACGGGGAGGCGACGTGTGCCCGGTGGCTGCGGTGGTGCTCGGCGGCGCGCTGCGCTCCGCTCGGGTGCGAGGTGGAGGGGGACCAGAGAGGGGGGGAAGCACGGGGGGAGAGTGAGAGAGGTTCGAGGGAGTGCGTGGCGTCGTCGGGGGCCTCCAGCAGCGAGCGGGGAAGCAGGAGGTGGCCGGCGCGTGCTCGCGCGCGGCGAGCGCGTGCCCCTGTCCCCCTGGCGCGAGGAAGGGGACGACTGGCAGTGCGAGTCGGCTGGGCCAGCCTGCTGGCCGCTGGGCCAGGCCGGCTGCACAGTGCCAGGCCGCAGGTAAGAACAGGTAGGCTTTCCCTTTTTGTTTTCTTTTCTAATTTTCTGACATTTGTTTGGTTTAAATAAAATACTAAACCATTTTATTTTCTTATGCCAATTTTTTCAGGGGCTAGTGGTATTATTTCAGAGCTCCTCAACAACTGGCATAATTTTTGGACAATATTATATATATATATATATATATATATATAAATATTTATCGAACGCAAATAATTACTGGATTAATTCCAAATGCCCAAAATAAATACTTATGAGCTCTATAAAATATTGGTTTGATTTTTATTTCTGTCCAATATTTTCAGAGAGCAAGATGAGCATTTTCTTGGACCATTTTGGAGCAATTTTTACTTGGATCATTTTCAGAAATGATTCTGAGGGTTTCACAAATCCCCATTTCAAAATTTAAATGGAATTTAAACATGATGCAAACATGAAGGGCTAGCCTAGGTCATACCAGAACTAGGGATGTGACAACTCGCCCCCACTCGGAAGAATCTCGTCCCGAGATTCAGGAGTCGGCAGGAAGAAAGTGGGGTACTCCAGTCGAAGACGATCTTCACGCTTCCAAGTAGCTTCTCTCTCGGAATGATGAGACCACTGAACCTTGAGAAACTTGATGTTATGACGTCGATTGACACGCTCTGCTTGATCAAGAATGCGAACAAGGTACTCTCGATAAGTGAGGTTATCTTGGAGATCAAGCGTTTCATGGTCCACTCCGCGGATGGGATCCGAGAAGCAACGCCTGAGTTGAGAGACGTGAAAAACATCATGTACTCGAGAAAGATGTGGGGGTAGTTCCAACTGGTAGGCAACCTCTCCTCATTTAGCTAGAATGCGAAAGGGACCATTGTAACGAGGAGCCAACTTGCCCTTGATACCGAAACAATGGGTACCCTTCAAAGGGGTAACCCGAAGGTAAGCCTTGTCGCCAATTTCATAAGCCACTTCCTTATGACTACGGTCATACTGGCTCTTTTGACGAGATTGGGCTGTTTTCAAGTTCTCATGAATGATGCGAACTTGCTCTTCTGTCTCCTGGATCATATCCGGTCCAAAGAATTGTCTTTCACCGGTTTCTGACTAGTTCAAAGGTGTTCGACATATTCGTCCATACAGAACCGCAAAAGGAGCTTTCTTGAGGCTGGATTGGTAGCTATTGTTATAAGCAAACTCGGCGAAGGGAAGACACTTCTCCCAATCCATACTGAATGAGATAACACAAGCTCTAATCATGTCTTCGAGAGTTTGGTTGACCCTTTCCACCTGACCACTTGATTGAGGGTGGAAAGCGGTACTGAAGGAAAGATGGGTGCCCATGGCAGTTTGGAAACTCTCCCAGAAATGAGAAGTGAAAAGACTACCACGGTCTGAATTGATCTCTAGTGGAACACCATGAAGTGACACTATTCAAGAAATATATAAGTCAGCAAGCTGACTAGCAGTGATACTCTCTCGAACAGGTAGGAAGTGAGCCACTTTGGAAAGACGATCAATGACTACGAAGATAGCATTATTCCCTTTCTTGGTCCTGGGAAAGCCGGTGATGAAGTCCATACCAACTTTATCCCATTTCCACTCAGGAATAGCTAAAGGTTGAAGGGTGACAGTAGGTCTTTGATGTTCTGCCTTAACGCGACGACAAACGTCGCAGTTAGCAATAAACTGAGCAATTTCTCTCTTCATCCTAGTCCACCAGAACCTCTGGCATAGGTCCTGATACATCTTAGTACTACCGGGATGAATCGTGAGAGAAGATTCATGCGCCTCCTTAAGGATTAATTGTCGAAGATGTTGATTCTTGGGAACCACCAAGCGACTCTCAAAGAAAACAACACCACGATCATCTATAGAGAAACTACCACCAACTCCCTTGTTAATGTTTCTCTTGATCCGGGAAATTCTCGTATCCTGAATCTGAGCAGAGATGATTTGATCCACAAGAGTAGGTTTCGCCACCAAGGTAGAAAGGAATCCGTGAGGAGCAAGGTGAAGGTTGATCTTACATAATTCCTCATGGAGAAGTGGTTGGCCCTACTGCAACATGAGATTGTTGCAATAGGACTTACGACTTAGCGCATCAGCCATGACATTGCCCTTGCCTAGGGTGTAGGTAATCCCTAAGTCATAATCTGAGATCAACTCCAGCCAACGTCTTTGCCTAAGGTTCAAATCTGGTTGGGTGAAGATATACTTGAGACTCTAGTGATCGGTATAAATCTCGCAACATTTACCGAGAAGGTAATGTCGCCAGGTCTTGAGTGCATAGACTACGTCTACAAGCTCTAGATCATGTGTAGGATAATTCTCCTCATGTGGATGCAACTATCGAGATGCATAGGCAATCACATGGCGATCTTGCATAAGAATGCAACCTAGTCCCTGTCGTGAGGCATCACAAAAGATAACCTAGTCCTTAGTGAAATCCGGTGGCATAAGTATGGGAGCGGAAGTCAGGCGTCTTTTCAGTTCCTGAAAACTGTGCTCACACTGTGGGGACCACTCAAACCTTTTATCTTTCTTGAGAAGTTCCGTGAGAGGTTTGGCCACTTTGGAGAAGTTCTCAACGAAGCGGCGACAATAACTGGCTAGACCAAGGAAACTCCTAACTTGCTTAACTGTTTCAGGCGGAGTCCAATCAAGAACGGCCTGAACTCTCTCGGGATTGACAACAATGCCCTTACCATAGATTACGTGGCCGAGATAGGTCACTTCTGGTAACCAAAATTCACACTTGGAGAACTTGGCATAAAGACGGTGCTCTCTGAGTTTCTCTAACACAAGTCTAAGATGTTTGGCGTGCTCTTCCTCGTTCTTCGAATAAATAAGAATATCATTGAGGTAAACCACGACGAACTTATCTAAGTACTCCATGAAGATCGAGTTCATCAAGCGGGAGAATGTAGCTGGAGCATTGGTTAGACCAAAGGACATGATGGTGTAATCGTACTGACCATAACGAGTGACAAAAGTCGTCTTAGGAATGTCCCCATTTCTGATCTTAATTTGGTGATAGCCTAACCTCAAATCCATCTTGGAAAAGACTGAGGATCCAGCAAGCTGATCATATAGATCGTTGATCCTGGGGAGCGAATACTTGTTCTTTATCGTGACCAAATTAATGGGACGATAATCTACAACCATTCGGTCCGTACCATCCTTCTTCTTGACGAAGAGGACGGGGCAAGCCCAGGGAGAAGAACTAGGACGAATGAAACCCTTTTGTAAGGATTCATCGAGTTGTTTCTTAAGCTCAGCTAGCTCTAAGGGTGCCATCTTTTAGGGTCTCCTAGAAATTGGGGTGGTTCCTAGGATAAGATCTATGACAAACTCTACATCTCTGTCATGTGGGATACCTGGCAGTTCCTCAGGAAAGACATCCGGGAAGTCACGGACTACCGGGATATCTTCAAGGTCAGGAAGAGGGTTGGCATTAAGAGAATAGAGTTGGCACTTTGCAACTCTAGTGGAGACAGTTACTATCTTGCCAGATGGGTGTGTGAGCTCAACATACCTTGTGTAACAATCAATCTTGGCATAATGAGCTTTCATCCAGTCCATACCCAAGATGATTTAATATCTGTAGACTTGAGGGCTATAAGTGATGCAAGGAATACAAGTCTGTTAACAAGGATTTCATTACCATGGCTTACACTAGAAGTTTGCCATTTGGATCCAGGAGTTCGAATGACTAGTGGAGAGGGCATATCACAAAATGAGATGTTGTGCAAGTTAGCATAGCTTTCGGAAATGAAGGAGTGAGCTGCTCCGGTATCAAATAAAACCGATGCTGGATGGCAATTGACAAGGAGTGTACCAAGAACGACATCTAGATCATCATGAGCGTCTCTAGCTGAGACGTGATGCACATGTCCACGTTCAGTGGAAGCTGACTTGACACTGATCATCTGGCGTGATGGCTTACCGCGGCCAACAGACTTCTCAGGCTGGGGTGGAGCATAATTGGTTTGAGAGCAGTCATGTGCATAGTGTCCTGGCTCTCCGCATGTGAAGCAAGTCCCTGAGGTAGGACGTGGACCCGCATCGACAAGGGGTCTACTAATAGGTCTGGGTGGAGCATACTGCTGAACTGGGTGAGGCGCCACATAAGATGTCCTCGGTGAATAACCGGGTGGAAGAGCGGAATTCGGAACCCAAATCCGGCGCTTCTATGAAGTAGAACTGGAAGAAGAACCCAAATCACGGGTGTGCTTACGAGACTCCTCGTAATTAAGTTGAGTTGTTTCTGCGTTAATGGCCTTGTTCACAAGAGCCTGGAATGTAATGCAATGATGCAAGTGGAGATCACGACGCAACTTGGGGTTGAGACCCTTCTAGAACCTAGCCTGCTTCTTGGCGTCTGTGGACACCTCTTCTGTAGCATAGCGGGCGAGGTTCTCAAACTCTCTGTTGTAAGCATCAACAACCATCTTATCCTGGGTGAAACTACAAAACTCTTCTCTCTTGCGGTCAATGAGAGCCAGAGGGATGTGCTGCTCGCGAAAAGCCTCAATGAAATCTCTCCAAGTGGGTATCTGGCCAGCTGGAAGCATAGCCTCATAGTTCTGCCACCAAATACTAGCAGGACCTTCCAAGTGATAAGCAGCATAGGTGACCTTGTCACCTTCAGCTACGTTCGCAGAATGCAGCTTGTGGGTGATACTATAGAGCCAGTCATCTGCATCGAGTGGCTCAATGGAATGATGGAAGGTAGGTGGTTTTAGACGAATGAAGTCATAGATGGTCGTTGGCTCTTTGCATTGATGTGCGGTGTTCTCCTCAATACATGCTAACAAGTGGTTAGTATCATGCTTGTTCATCGCAACCTCTAACATGAACTCTGCCAACGAAGACTGGTCAGGAGGATCCTCATCCCTACCATCTCCGTGGTTCCGACTATGAGCAACAGAACTTCGGTTAACTGACGACATCCTGAAGAACCAACCAAGGAAACAAGGATGGATTCAGCATCATTATAAGGATTTAGAATATAGTACGAGGAAAATACTATCTCTTGAACTCCTAGGATAATTCCGGCAGCATAACGGTAGTAAAATGCTCAAAATGAGACATCCTGCAAATGATGGGGTAGCACCAAACTCAACATCATCACCCAAGGTTCTAAGATATTACTAAACAGGCTACACCGGAGGTACTCAAACTGGGATAGGACTCAGATCAACCAAACCTTAGAAACTACGGAGTAGTAACACGTGATCCTGATAGACAGAAGAGGAAGCCTAGTTTCTTAACCCCGTAGGAAAGATAGGATGACTCAGATCAGAAGGCATGAGGTATAAGGAGTAAAAAAAGCCTTACGTTCCCTTCCACAATCAATTCCCTTACATAACTAAAGAATTTCTAGACTCAACTTCGACCAGGTTGGCGTGGAAATCCTACAGGCAGTCAGGCTCTAATACCAAAGCTGTCGGGACCCTGATTCCAAGTCACATCGATCTAGCCGGTAAGACCTCCTATCACTTTGCGGCCTCACGCACGGTATTCCCACGGGTGTCGCCTTACCCTGGCCCGGGACCGTTTGCGCCTTTTGGCTCAAGCATATGATTGTGTCGCTAGCATCCATATGACAGAGAACCCGGGCCGACATGGCTAGTCGTGAACCCAAAGCGGCACTAACCCATGGGGACAGGCATACATGATTCACATCGAGCATGTCAGTCAGCAGTGTGTGAATCCGGGCTGTACCACTAGGCTAACAGGACTCCGGATGTCACCGCGTGACATTTCCCCGAAGGGACAGACACAGGAACGAAGTGAAACACATGCCGGCCAGTCAAGTGTCCTGAGCAGTAGTGCTGAGCTAGCAGGACTCCGGTGAACCGGGCTGTAGCGGACTACCATGGCTCAAGGAAGCACTAGACTACATTTCCCCATATGAGAGGCTGCCAAGGATAAAAAACTAGTTTGTCGGATCCCACACATAGCAATACACGTCACACGTATGCATAACATGCAAGTATGTGCTATACAACATGGCACAACATAACGCAAACTCATATAGATAAAGGCTCAGAAGAGCCACATAACATTAATACAAACAGGGGTCACATGACCCATCATTCAGAGCATACAAGCAACAGAAGCATTACATGTCTGAGTACAGACAACTACAAAATAAAAAGGCTAAGAAGCCTGACTATCTACAAGTCCCTCCCAAGGGTACAAGATCGTAGCTGAGGTAACAAGCTACTCGTCGAAGTCCAAGCAGTACTACTAGTGAGACAGATATCTCACCTGCAAAACATAAATAAAGCAAACATGAGTACAAAGGTACTCAACAAGACTTACTTCAGATCCTATCATACATGCATTTGAATCAAGAAGGTAATGTGGGGTTTAGTTGCAGCAAGCCAGCTTTGACTCAGTGGCTATCCTGTTCTACGACAACAAGAAACTTCTTTGAGGTGAGGCAGCGCACACGAGTCCACTAAGCACCACATCAATACACTACTATGGATTCATCCTCGTCTCCTTACGAGAAGGCCATCCATAGCACTCACACTTGTCTCGAGCATTTTAGAGTATCCACTTTAAGTTGTCTATGTACCATGTAAGCATCCAAGAAGTCCATAACCGAGGACACGGCTATTCGAATAGATCATGATAACCCTGCAGGGGTGTACTTCTTCACACACGCTCTCACCACTTATCACCATGTACATGTCATGTATCTCGGCAACCTTCAAGCGGAAGCCTGGCGAGGGTGTCGGCCACGACCTGACTAACCACGCAAGACTCTAGTCCAGGTTTATCGACTATTCGGGTTCCATCCGCAAGGAGATCCGACCGGGGTGTCTCTCACAGCCCCAAACGATGTGAGCAGGGTTCCTAAGCCCACCATCCGGGTGCCACTTGGTACACCGTGCCACTGTGCCTAGTCTGTCCCAAGCCCACCTGGCCGGGTGCCACTTGGTAGACTACTAACACTACCTACAAACACTAGAAACTAATTGCAACTCCTGGACAGAGATCAAGTTGGCTAATAAGTCGAGAGAGCTTGGAGTGCCCGGAGCCCAATGTGTGGTAGTAACTAGTCATTGGATAACTTACACCGAACTCAGTTCTTAAGGATGGTTCCAGTGAGACAACCCACCATGTACTCCTACATGGCCTCTCACCGCTACCTTTACCAAATCGTGTTCACATGCTTAACTCTCAGCACTAGAACATATCGTACCACTCCAATTCATTCTCGAAGAATCATACCTGACACAACTCTAAGCAATAGTAGGCATGGCATGGTAGGAACACCACATGTCTCAATCAACTCCTACACGTGCTAGTGGGTTTCAACTATTTACTGTGGCAATGAAAGGTCATGTAGAGTAATGGGTTCAACTACCGTAGCATAAAGTAGCAGTTTAATCGTTGTTTTCCTAATGCAATAAAAGAGAGCAGGAGCGAGAGAGTGGGATTGTATCAGAATGAACAAGGGGGGTTGCTTGCCTGGTAGATCATCAGGGGGGCACTGCTCCTCAGACAGGTACTCTCGAACACTCTCCGGAGCAGGACCTATCGAGAAGGAACGGTGTCGGAAATCAAGCATATGCAACAATATGATGCATGAACATGGCATGAGTAAGTGATGTTTTTGAGTTAATGCATCTAGCATTTATTGAGTTGAGGTCCATTTGAACCAAGGGTTCAAATGCAACACCAAAATAAGCTCTTATAAATGCCATACATGTGTTTTCATATATACAACATGTATAGGTTCGTTTGTCATGCATGAAAATGGTACAGATGGATAGATTGAATTTTTCTGATCATTTTTCATATATAAATTATTTCAATCTAAGCTATGGTTGAATTTCTATGAATTTTTGAAGTTTATATCATTTTCTGGAATTTCCTAATTTATTTTAATACTAGAAAAGAAATAACTGCATTAGCACTGCGTCATGCTTGCGTCAGCAAGTCAACAGCGCTGACTCGGGTCAAACCTGACTTGTGGGCTCCACACATCAGTGTAACAGGTTAATTAACAGAGTTAATTACTTTTTAAACTAATCCTAAACTACATTAGCAGAGCCGGGCCCCACATGTCACTGCCCACATGGGTCAAACACCAGGTCAACTGGGGGGGGTTAGACCCGATCAACCCCACCGGCATTTAGCCGCCGGCGAGGCCGAACGCGGCGGAGGGCTCGGATTCACCGTTCTAGCGACCAAAAGGACGGCGGAGACCACCGGGGCATAGCCCGTGCTCGTACGCACTGATTGGAGCAAGTGGGAGAGGCAGGGTGGCCAGAGCTCGCCGGAGCGAAACTCGGGGCGGCGACCGGAGCACTGCCAAGTGCGGGCGAGGGCTGCGGTGCATGGGGAAGCGAGCAGAGAGGCTCTACGGCCTCCTGGCGTCACCAAGAGCAGGGTGACGCGCTCGGCTGCGGCCTGCGGTGGCCAGGGCGACGGTGGCGACATGGATGGCGGCGGGGCGCTTCGGCCATCTATGAAACGATGGCTACGGCGAGCGACAAGCTACGGGGTTAGGGGAAAATGACCGAGGGCTCACCGCAGTCACGAAGAGCTTCTCGGTGAGCTTGGGGAGGTCCGGACGGCGACGGATTTGACGGGGGCGATGCACGGCCGTGCGCGGAGATGACGGGTCGATGGCGAGGCGACGGGGCGTCCGACGATGCTCGCATTGAGGGGGGAGCTTCAAGGCGTCGAGGCGGACGTAGGGGACAACACGGGGAGGTGAGGTGTGCCCGGTGGCTGCGGTGGTGCTCGGCGGCGTGCTGCGCTCCGCTCGGGTGCGAGGTGGAGGGGGACCGGAGAACGGGGGAAGCACGGGGGGAGAGTGAGAGGGGTTCGAGGGAGTGCGTGGCGTCATCGGGGGCCTCCAGCAGCGAGCGGGGAAGCAGGAGGTGGCCGGCGCGTGCTCGCGCACGGCGAGCGCGTGCCCCTGTCCTCCTGGCGCGAGGAAGGGGACGACTGGCAGTGCCAGTTGGCTAGGCTGGCCTGCTGGCCGCTGGGCCAGGCCGGCTGCACAGTGCCAGGCCGCAGGTAAGCACAGGTAGGCTTTCCCTTTTTGTTTTCTTTTCTAATTTTCTGAGATTTGTTTGGTTTAAATAAAATACTAAACCATTTTATTTTCTTATGCCAATTTTTGCAGGGGCTAATGGTATTATTTCAGAGCTCCTCAACAACTGGCATAATTTTTGGACAATATTTTATATATAAAAAAATATTTATCCAACGCAAATAATTACTAGATTAATTCCAAATGCCCAAAATAAATACTTATGAGCTCTTTAAAATATTGGTTTGATTTTTATTTCTGTCCAATATTTTCAGAGAGCAACATGAGCATTTTCTTGGACCATTTTGGAGCAATTTTTACTTGGGTCATTTTCAGAAATGATTCTGAGGGTTTCAAAAATCCCCATTTCAAAATTTAAATGGAATTTAAACATGATGCAAACATGAAGGGCTAGCCTAGGTCATACCAGAACTAGGGATGTGACAAAGAATCCGACCTTCTTTCGCTTCGGAAAGGAAGAGGACTGCCTCTGAAGATCTGGAAACCAAGGCTTGCAAACGGGAGAAGAAATCTTCACCAGAGGGTCCTGCCTTGGAGGGTGCTCTTTCCGCACAACGTCCACGCAAGGATCAGCCCTCTGACGAGCTGTAAGTAATCAAAAAGCATGTTTATAGTGGAGATATACTACCTTACCTCTGAGGAAAATAACCGAAGTGTTTATCTCGTAGTACAGATCTTAGCCCTTCTCGGCAGAGCTCGTCTTCGGGGGATCTTCTTCCAGAGATGATGGAGAGCGAAACGCCTCCCCCGGACTCCCCCGCTCAAGAAGCGGGCGACCTTGAAGTGTCGTCACGGAGGGCCTCTCCGGATCCGATGAGGTGAGAAGATAATCCTATAATCACCCGAAGTCCCCAGCATCCGGCTCCTGAAGAGAGCAAACAAAAGAGTCCGGCACCGTCTGGTATGTGGTCGGACATACTGAGGGAGTTGTTGGAGCGAGCGGTCATCTCAGAAGAACACCGTACGTTCATGGGTACAGTGATGGAAAGAATTTCGTCCACCGAAAGCGGATTGCATGAAGCCTTTATGAGTCTGCTCGCGGGCTTTGAGGTACGTGAAATGATATACCGCACATTTTTAGGTGTGCCCTGTGTAGATAGTAGCCCCTGAGACTCTGGTTGTCGTCGAGAACGGCGGCGAACAGAGGATCGTAGTCCCAGGTAATAACCAAACCGCCTTTATGTGCAGGTGGTGGAAGCTTCGGTGGCTAGCCGAATTAATGAGTTTGCCGAACTAAAGTGGCAGCTGGATGCGGCAGATGCCGACATCGAGCTTGTTAACAAGCGGCTTGACGAGGCACATGGTAAGTAATGTTTTCTGGTGAATGTCACCTAGTAAGAGCAGCATGATGCCAGTATCTTTAATATGTTGTGACTGCAAATGGAGCTGCCACCGTGGAGACCCTTCGGGCGGAACTTCCCCGAGGAAAGAACAAGCAAGAAGTAGTAATGCGGCTCCTTTGAAGGCGGCCGAAGAGTTAAGAGCCGAGAAGGCCGCGCATTGCAAGAGCAAAGAGAAGATGGCCCAGATGGCTATGAAGTTAAAAGACATTGCCGACCGTTGCCGGTTCCTTGAAGAATAGAACCGAGCGAAGGCAACGGACCTTGAAAAGGCCACGGCGGCGACCAAAGACACCCGCTCTGCTATGAGGGCAAAGAAGGAGGAGCTGCGTGAAGCCGAGGATATTGCGGCTGGGAAGCCCTTTCTGCTGCGGAGGAAGTCCGGAGATCCGCGGTATGCCCCTCTGGATCGGTTGTGGAGTTCGGCAGACGCATATATGGACTTGGCAGCGAGCGCTGTTGATGTGGTTGAATACTTCCGAGATCAAATAGATCATGAAGTGGGCAAGCTGTTCTGGTCGCAATTTAACGTTCCAGAGCGTCCGCTTCCCTTGACTGATCAGCTAGCCGAATGGGCCGAACTCAATAGATTGTCCGGACTCGCCATGAGGTCTGTCGTACATCATCTGTGGCTGGAGAAGCCGAAGCCGAACAACTATTTCAGCTTAGTGCAGTAGTTCCTTGGTGCGGTGTCGCGCATCAATGCGATGAAGAGGTCGGTGTGCATAGAAGGCTCATGGATGGCTCTTGCCGGTGTCAAAGCATATTGGGCGGAGATGGATGCTACCACTATTGCGGCGCAAGGTTCAGCCGTAGGCCGAGTGGCTGCCAAGCACTATTTTGAAGAAGTTCTTGAGGGTGCTAGTTTGATAGAGGCCCAATGCTCGAAGAATATTATGTTTGAGTGACATATATTCCTGTTGTAAACACAATGTTTTTATGAAATTTATTAAGGCTATATTTAGACTTTTTCCTGAAAGTAATATGATGCCTCCTGTGTGGCCGTTTATATATATATATATATATATATATATATATATATATATATATATATATATATATATATATGTATATAACCTGAAAGATTGCAGTCGTCGGCTTCAACCCCCACGCATATAATGCGGAGGTGCTCGCAGAAGACGTGTGTTCACACTTAACCCAACGTCTTGGTCCTATTAAGGAGGTGATAGCGCAGTGAATGAGGCAACCGGACTATAATGCTTTAACACTTTCACTTAGCCATAGGAGTTTGACGGTGGGGCTACTATATAGCCCCTGGTGGCTCCGCACTCTCCCGAATTCGGGGTGCGTATATGCCTGGCTGAGAAACGGCCCTTCGTTAAGGCGGAGGAATTCTAACATTCCGATAGGTCATCGAGTGGTTGACTAGTCTCGCGCTATATCATGACAGTCAGTTTTGGGCTTTCTCTACTGAGGTGCTCGTCCGGATGAACCAGGGCACAATCGCAATAGTTCTCCTGGTGCTGCCTTAGCCGATAGAGTGGAACATAAGGCATCAAATCACAGGAGCTGGGCAAACCCAACATTTGACCAAAGACATGATTCGGAGCTGATGCATATAAGGCCAAACTCGCGACACCGAACACTCCCTAAGGTATTCGGTCTTTATGGTATAAATTGGGCCTAAATAGTGCCCTTTGTAAGAAGCCCCTTGTGTCTAGGTACGTGCATTATTCTGACATGGCCACATGCCAAGACGTCAGCATCCTTCTCAATTGTACTGAGAATCCGAGGGATGTGTATCAACTAGAGACAGTAAAAAAGGTTTACGCAGGGTCTTAATCTAAAAAGAATCCTTGGAACGGGTCCCTGCTGCACGTCTGCGCCTGTGTCTCCATTGTGCCGTATCCTGGACGGGTGTAGCACGATGGTCATCTGTAAAAGAGAGAAGCTTAGGTGAAAAGTTGTCGTGCAAAAAGGTAGTTTTAAAGAAACCATGTATGATTCAAGATGAGTAAAAATTGCCACTTGTGTGCGCGCGTTGAGCCCCTTGTATTTGTAATAGGGGTGTGGCCATCAAACCTGTATGAATTACAAATAGTTGTGCCGGACTCGTCTAACCGTGTCCGTGGTCTTGACAACCTATCAAACGCTTTAGTTGGTGAGGCCGTTTTTAGTGTGCGGCTGCCAAGGCAGTTGCACTCTCTTTGGTGCGCAAGCATCACTCAATGTTTCCATTCACTGTAATGATGCCACATGGACCGGGCATCTTAAGCGTGAGGGAAGCGTACTGCGGTATTGCATTAAAGCGAGCGAAAGCTTCGCGTCCAAGTAGTGCTTGATAGCCACTTTGGAATGGAACAATGTGGAAGGTTAACTTTTCGCTACAGAAGTTATCGAGGAAGCCGAATATAACCTCTAGTAGCAGGGAGCCCGTGCAATGAGCCCCTTGGCCTGGCGTTACTCCTTTAAAGGTGGTATTGCTGTGGCAAATTTTTGTTGGGTCTATCCTCATTTTGCGGATTGTGTCCTGATATATCAGGTTTAGACTCCTGCCACCGTCCATCAGGACTCATGTGAAGTGGTATCCATCAATTATTGGGTCTAATACCAAGGCAGCCCATCCTGCAGGCCGGATACTTTCTGAGTAATCCCGATGGTCGAAAGTGATCGGTTGAGACGACCAGTGGCAGGACTCCGCGGTGATAGGTCCTTGGGCATACTTCTCTGGGAGTGCCGCTTTGTTTCTCCCCTTGATCATGTGTAACACGTTTACTGTTTTGACTTCTGGTGGAAATTTCTTTTGTTCCCTAGTGTCTTGCTTTAGAGGCTCATCCTCGTCTTCGCTTGGTGTATCCTCCCCCTTGTGTACGGCGTTGAGCTTGCTGGACTTCTTGAAGACCCAACAATCTCTGTGGGTATGATTAGCGGGTTTACCAGGGGTGCTATGGATCTGACATATTTGGTCCAGAATTTTGTTTAGGCTGGACAGTTCATCTCTGGTGCCTTTAGAGGGTGGCTTTTGCTGACCTGGCCGAGAGCTTCTGAATCCGGCGTTTACTGCCGTGCTCTTCGGGTTGTCTTCTTTATTCCGGCGATTGTTGCTGTTGCTGCGCCGTGATTTCCCGTTTCCGTCTCTAATTTCGGATGTACTGGGGTCACTGGTGCTGCATCTTGCTAGCCAGCTATCCTCACCCGCGCAAAAGCGGGTCATGAGGCTTGTTAATGCTGCCATTGTTCTCGGCTTTTCTTGGCCGAGGTGTCTGGCAAGCCATTCATCACAGACGCTATGCTTAAAAGCTGCTAAGGCTTCGGCGTCCGGATAGTCGACTATTTGGTTCTTTTTAGTAAGAAACCTGTTCCAAAGCTTTCGGGCTGACTCTCCGGGCTGTTGAGTTATATGACTCAAATCGTCCACGTCCGAAGGCCAGACATAAGTCCCTTGAAAATTTGCCTGAAAAGCGTCTTCGAGCTCTTCCCAGCTTCCAATGGACCTTTCGGGGAGGCTTTTAAGCCAGTGTCGAGCTGGCTCTTTGAGTTTGAGTGGTAAATACTTAATGGCATGGAGATCATCTCCTCGAGCCATATGGATATGGAGGATATAGTCCTCAATCCAGACCCCAGGGTCTGTTGTTCCATCGTATGCCTCTATGTTTACGGGTTTGAATCCCTCTAGAAATTCATGGTCCAGCACCTCATCAGTGAAGCATAGGGGGTGTGCGGCACCCCTGTATCTGGGTGTATCGCGTTGTTCGGATGTTTGTTGTGTTGCATCGTATGCTGGAGCACGCTTGCGTGGTCCATAGATGGATCTGGTTGCGCCGTCCTTTTGATGCAAGGCCTCGCGTGGATCGCGTATTGGCTTATGTGCGGCGTTGTTTGTCGTTCTATGTTGGCCGTGAGGTCGTCTATCCAGCCAGATGGCCGTATTAATTTTTGGTTGCGGGGGATCTAAGGCCTCCTCATCGAATTCAGGTAGCAACTTCTGCTTCAGGTAACTCTTGGTGGGGCGATTGCCGCCGTACTTCGCCGCCGTACTTCGCTGTTGTGTTGAGTACTTTACTCCATCTGAGTTGGAGTGTGTCTTGCGCAGCCTTGAGCCTTTGCTTCTGCTTTTTTAGACTCCTCGCGGTGGCAATAAGCCTTTGATGGGCATTATGTTGCTCTGGGTGTCTGTCTGGTGTGATGTCACCTGGACTATTATATTTGACAGAGTCGGGTTGTTCGATTTGATTCTCCTTGTTGCCGTGGTCCGGCAATGGTTCACCCAGCTCTAACGCTGGGTCTGTATGATTGTTGTTTCTGCCGAGGCGGGATTTGGGCCGCCGCTTTGACTGCTTCTCGAGGGGACAACCCTTCGTTGTGTCCTTCCATTCCTCGTTGTTTTCTTCTTTTGGTGTGTCCACCATGTATACGTCATGTGATGAAGTGGGCGTCCAGTGCCCTGTGGGTAGTGGTTCCCGTTCGTCTCCTGCATCGTCGTCCATATTGTCGATGTCTTCGGAGTCGGAGTCGAGCATGTCGGTTAAGTCATCGACAGTGGCTACTAAGTGGGTGGTGGGTGGGTGGTGAATTTCTTCGTCATCCGCATCCCAATCCTGCCGGACATAGTTCGGATTGGACTCTCCTGCCAAGGAGAGATACTTTAATGAATTCAGTATGTCGCCGAAGGGCGAGTGCTGAAAGATATCCGTGGAGGTAAACTCCATGATCGGCGCCCAACCGGATTCGATAGGAACGGGCGCAGGCGGTTCAGAGTCCGTGGCCGGAGAAGTATCCGGCAGTTTAACAACACGGCTCTCGTGAAGGGTAAGATCGATATTCGGCTTGATTGCCGTTGGGGATGCAGCCTCTGTGGCGGGGTCTATCCACCCGTCCATGGGAGGCGTAACTGGCTCCGAATTAAGGGTCGGAGCGGCTGCCGGTGCAATCTCCTGAACACTATCCGATGGTAGAGCTAAATCATACTCACCGTGACCGTCTGACGCACAAGGCAGGGGCTCGAATCCGTCAAAGATCAAGTCTCCGCGGATATCGGCCGTGTAGTTTAAGCTTCCAAAGCTGACCTGGTGGCCAGGGGTGTAACTTTCGATCTGCTCCAGATGGCCAAACGAATTGGCCCGCAGTGCAAAGCCGCCGAATACAAAAATCTGTCTGGGGAGGAAAGTCTCACCCTGGACTGCATCGCCATCGATGAGCGTAGGAGCCATCAAGACTAACGGCGATGACCCAGAGGAACTCTCAATGAAAGCACCAATGTCGGTGTCAAAACCGGCGGATCTCGGGTAGGGCGTCCCAAACTGTGCGTCTAAGGCGGATGGTAACAGGAGGCAGGGGACACGATGTTTTACCCAGGTTCGGGCCCTCTTGATGGAGGTAAAACCCTACGTCCTGCTTGATTAATATTGATGATATGTGTAGTACAAGAGTAGATCTACCACGAGATCGGAGAGGCTAAACCCTAGAAGCTAGCCTATGGTATGATTGTATGTTGTCCTACGGACTAAAACCCTCCAGTTTATATAGACATCGGAGGGGGCTACGGTTACACAAGGTCAGTTACAAAGGAGGAGATATACATATCCGTATTGCCTAGCTTGCCTTCCACGCCAAGTAGAGTCCCATCCGGACACGAGACGAAGTCTTCAATCTGGTATCTTCATAGTCCAACAGTCCGGCCAAAGGATATAGTCCGGCTGTCCGGAGACCCCCTAATCCAGGACTCCCTTAGCAACCATAGATGCAACAGCTGGAGCTGAGACTGTGGCTCTGGAAGTGACTGGCACGACTGCTGACCTAGGCATGGTCTGGAACTGAGTGGTCATGGGAAGTCCTGTGCCATGGTGCTCGTCATCATCACTAGACTGTGCCTTGGCTTCATCCACCTCTTTCTTCAGACTCTCAATGGTGGTCTGCATCTCTATAACCTTGACATCCAGATCGTAGAATTTCTTCTCAATGATCCTCTCAATACTCTTGTGGTTCTCTGCTAGGTCGGCCAAACTCCACTCGATCCTCCGAGTGGCTTGAAGAAGGTAGTTCATCTGGTCAGTCTTGGTCTTCAGCAATGGAGCGGTGGGAGCACTTGGCTATGTAGTCCTAGTAGCCTCTTCTTCTGCCTATGCTGCAGCTGAGGTGGGATGGGAAAGATCCATAGTCATGGTGTTATCCTCGAACTCCGGTTGTAGCAGCAAATGGTCATGATCAAACATAAGTGACTTGTTTGCACCCTTTGAGTTGATAAGCATCTGGATGTGTGGTGCAAAGCCACATGATCTCTTCTGGTCTGCAGCAGTTCTCTTGTCAGTTTCAACTATGAGATACATAACCTTGAACTTCTAATGTTGATCAGTGTGATGCAGCATGTTGATAGAGTGTCCTCTTATCATCTTCTCATCTCTTGACTTTGGCATCAAGGTATGCCTCATGATTTTATTGAATGTAGTCAGGCCAGCTATACATGGCCATCTATCGGGATGGGCCGGGCTTTGGGCCGGGCCTACCAAAGCCCGATGCAAAAAAACCCAAGCCCGAGTCTGGCCCGGCCTAGCCGTCGGGCCTAAAAATCGGGCCCGAGCCCGACCCATCACGATAAAAGCCCGCCGGGCCTCTTGATTAATGCGCGAATACGACGAGCCCGGGCCCGGCCCATCCCGCCCGTCGGGCTTGAAATCTAGGCCTGAGCCCAGCCTGTGGACAAGGTCGGGCTGGGCCGGGTCGGGTCGGGCCGACCAGGTCGGGCGTCCATGGCCAGGTATAAGACCAACCAATAGGTGATACACTGATGCAAGCTTGTGAGACTCCTTGTACTTATTGGGAATTTTGGTGTACATATTAGCCATGGAATTGTGGTCCATCTTGGGCTGAGTATAAACATCAATGTCATCCTCCTCAGCCCCTGGAACACCCAGCAAAATATCCCATTCAAGCACACTAGATTGATATATGACACCTTCGGTCATCCACACAATTCTGCCATTAGGGTAGAAGTGAGCTGTAGAGTAAAATTGCATGATCATCTCGTCATTCCATGCAGTCAGCTTCTTCCCACTGAACTCATCAACGGGGGAAATGATTCTCGTTCTTGTTGATGAACTTCCAGTCCACCCGTCACTCACTACAGGTTTTTTGTCAAGAAGCAATGTCTCATAGAAGTTTTGTTGCTCCTTGGTGTAGAAGCAGTAGTCCACAACAGTCCTTCTCCTGACAGACTATGGATCAGACTCTCTCCATTTCCTTGGACCTTTGTCCATCCTTTCCTTCATATTCTTTGCAACATGGATGTGTATCATCATGTTCAGGCAGTCTGGGTCTTGTTCAGTCCATATTCCTTAGTTCTCTCAGGCACTAGGCCTTGTTCTTCTCTACAACTAAGATTTTTCTGGTAGTCTTCCCCTTAGGATTGAGGACAGAAGCAGTCTTGGAGGTGGTACAGCCCTCTTGGGCATAACATTTTCCATGAACTTCTGTTGCTTGGGAGGGGGCTCATCAGTGACAGGTTCATCTTCCCTCCTCATAGATGTGGGCTTGAACACCACATTGGAAGTTTTATTCCTTTACCATTTCTTCCCGGACACTTTGGCCATAGACTTGCCTCAGCCTGATCTGGAGCTAGCAACAGTGCCATATTCCTTGGATAGAATGGTTATCTTCTTCTTTGAAGTGAGATAATCAACCTGAAAATCCTCATCCTCATCATCCAAATTTTTCTTCTTTTTTGTCCTTATGGCAGCAGGGGGCAAACTAGGAGAACTCCTCTCTCCTTCATGATAACTCTATTCAGCACTTGTTCCTGCATCCAAATCAACACTGGGCTCCTTTGACCTATTCTGACTATCACTTGCTTCTGACATGGTGACAACTGGCCCTGTGAAGTGGAATAAGTAGAGTGGAGTGGATGAGGATCATAAAACACAACTATTTTTGAAAATACTTGAATTCAAACCTCAGATTTATTTTTTCACAAAGGGCATTTCAGAGTTAACGATTTGAAATTTTTGGTGGCACCGAGGCAACAACTGAAACTTGGGTTCATATTTTAGTTAGACCAAAGTTGATCCTGGTCCCACTGAAGTGCTCATGATGCTACTGAAAGTCAAACTTGGTGACACCGATTTAATACCATTCGGTTTTACCGAAGTGTACTGCATGCACTCCCCGAAGCCAAATCAGTGATGCTGGGTCATCTCAATTCGGTCGATCCGAGATGAAATCTAAGAAACCCTAAACCTAAAATTTTCACTCGACCTAATTCTAGGATTTTTTTCTCATTGACAATGAATTGCAAATAGCGGCGAGATCTAGGCACATCCTTCCGTTCATTGAATCAGATTTGGGAGCATGGAGGGGGTTCGAATATTACCCTAACTTGCTAAAGATTCGATATGACAACAACGGCGGAGGAGGTTGTCGGGCGGCGGAATCCGGCGGTGAGATAACGTTGCAGATAAGGGCAATGATCCAAAGACCAGGGGCAACGACAAGCAACGGGGTGCGGGATAGAAACGTTTGACGAAATTCTCAACATATGGTCCGCTCGAACAAAGTCAATCTCACCGAGATGCATAACTGCCAGAGATAGAGAGCATCAGTGATGCAGAGTTTTTCATATCAGTCTTCTTGAGATAGAAATATGGATCAATCCAAATGCAATTGGTGGGACCGAATAAGAGTGAGTTGGTCTGACCGACATGCACGTAGAATGTTTTGGCAGTCAGCCCTAATCAGATCGCGCGGTGGCTCAAAGTGCTCCTCACCTGGAGGGTCTGATAGAACTTGTTCAAGTTTTGTGATATAGCAAGAATGAATTTGAGTCAAGTTAAGATAGATAGCTAAAGAAGGTGCTTAGGCATTCTTGTACATTCCATTGGCCAAATAAAACCAAATCAATCAAACTACAATGGGATGTTCTTGAATGAGAAATATGCATAGCAACATGTTGACACAATAAGATAGCAAATAAAACATGTGTCAAACATGCACGATCAAAACTAGCTTGTATCACACAATGAGCGATGACTAGGTTAGCTATATATGAGTATGTTGACTTAGGAGCCAAATGATAACATTTGATCATATGTCATACTCATCATTTAAGCACAAATGGGGTTGCACTTGTACATAGAGCATTAATGTATTCACACTATTAGAGTTGCTTTAGCTCAATTCTTAGAGTAAAGCTCCCCCTAGATGTGATATCCCCCAAGGAGGGATGAACATACCTTGGATTTTGTCCATGATGACTTCATGTAGATATTGTGAGTGTGGATGCTCAATGTTGATGTATACCATCAAAAGTTGGGAGCAATCCTTTCAATTATGCCCTTTCAATACATACATGGGTTAGTCCCACAAGGAACAAACAAAGATATCCATAGACATAGTGAAATGCACACAAAATGATGTCCATGAATGCATTGAATACCTTGTCCCTTGTCTTACCAACAAGAGGGTTTGTGACTCCACGAACTAGTGCAAGATGTTGAAATTGGTTGCACAAGTTCTTGCCATAAATGAATGTGAGTGAAGTTTGTTGGTGAAGTCACCCTAAAGAACTCTCTAGTTCTTCTTCTGTTGGACCCACATCAACTTGATAGATGACAACACATTTTTCAAAACAATCATGATATAATAAGACATAATGGTATCTCGCTAGCCCTTTTTGAGACCGCAAAACATAAATGCAGAGCACCTCTAAAGTTCAAGCACTGGCTAGACATTGTAAGTCATGGTAAAAGAGATCTAGTCACACTCATACTCAACATCAACTAAATACAAAGCATATAAATGACAATAGTGCTCTCCAACTTTTGCTTTAATAAGAAGATGATGAATCAACATTAAAAGTAAATAGATAGGCCCTTCGTAGACAAAAGCAGGGATTTGCAGAGGTGCTAGAGCTCGAAGCTTTTAAATAAGAGATGAATATAGTTTTGAGAGGTATGCTTTCATTGTCAACGTAGAAACTGAGATTTTTCACTATCTTCCATGCTAGACACATTATAGGCGGTTCCTAAATAGAAAGGTAAAGTTTTTACTCCCCCTCCACCAATAAACACAAGCCATGGCTAGCCGAAACCTCGGGTACCCTCCATACCAACAACAATCTGGGGGAGTTTTGTTTCATCATTGTATTTTGATTTTGATTTTGCTCATAGGACTGGGCATCCCGATTACCATCCACTTTCTCATGAATGACAAGTGAATAAACACTCATCGTGAGAATAACCCACCTAGCATGGAAGATATTGACCGCCCCCCGTCACTTCATGAGTAGTTCAGGCATACAAAACAGATTATTATTTGAAGATTTAGAGTTTGGCACATGCAAATTTACTTGGAATGGCAGGTAAATACCACATATAGGTAGGTATGGGGCACTCATATGGAATAACTTTTGGGTTTTAGGAAGTGAATGCACAAGTAGTATTCCCGCTTAGTACAAGTAAATGCTAGAAAATAGATTAAGGAGCGACCAACTAGAGAGTGACAATGGTCATAAACATGCATTGAGATTAATCAACATTGGGTGCAAGCATGAGTAGGATATAAATCACCATGAACATAAATATCGTGGAGGCTATGTTGGTTTTGATTCAACTACATGCGTGAACTTGTGCCAAGTCAAGCCACATGAATCATTCAGGGGATGATACCATCCTATGATACTACATCATAACCATTTTAAATACATGTTGACACACAAGATAAACCATTATCCACTCCTAGCTATTTAAGCATGTCATGAGTAACTATAATCTCTAATTGTCACTGCAAACATGTTCATTCATAATAGGTTGAATCAAGAACAATGAGTTAATCATATTTACAAACCGAAATAGGTCGAGTTCATACCAGCTTTTCTTCATCTCAATAATTTCATCAAATTTCATCATTATTGCCTTTCACTTGCACGACTGAATGATGTGGATAATAATAAGAGTGCACGTGTCGTGGACTAAGCTGGAATCTACAAACATTTATTCAAAGGAGAAGACAAGGTAATATGGGCTCTTTGTTAGATCAACAATATTTCATATGAGAGCCACTCAACATTTTCATCGTGGTCTTCTCCTTACAACCCAAAGAAAAGAAACGAATTTCAAAAAAACACACTGAAATATTTTTGGAGTTCTTTTTTGAAGAAAGTAAAATGAAAAAAATGAAAATGAGGAAACCTGTTACATGGGAAAGCTCCCAAGCAAAAGAAGAACGATAATTTTTTTGGGTTTTTCTTTTTATATTAAGAACTACTAAATAAAATAAACCAGAAAGAGAAGCCGAAAAGAAAAGAGAAATATTTTTGGGTGTTTGCAAAAAATTTCAAACACACAAGAAGAAAGCAAAATGAAACTAACATGGATTATACAATGAAAAATGATGAACACTGATAACTGGAATGAATGTGTGATGCATGAATGTAATGTTAGTGAGAGATACGTACTCCTCCAAGCTTAGGATTTTGGCCTAAGTTATTCTATGGCCACGACTGGCCTGGATGATAGTCGCAGCAGTAGTTCAGGTTGTACCGGATTGGAGCTGCCACCGCTTGGCGAGCTGCCTCGTTAAGGTAAGCGGTCTCCCTCGCCCTCTCATTCTCCTCTGCCTCCTCCACAAGTATGAAATATCTTTGTTTTACCTCGAAGTCAAAGAAGACACGCGCGGGAAGCGTAATATGGAACCCACAACGCATGTTAAAGATTAGTCTGTCTGGAAAGGCAGGTCGCCCCTCTCAAGAAACTCGAAATGCTCCATAGCTGCGTAATCAAGGAAAGCAGGTGGCAACTGAGTATCATTTTGTTTTATCAGCACCCCAAGACAATTAGCTTACTAATTGGTATAAATTTCACCATAGAAATCTCCATCTAAAGCATTGTGATGTAACCGACATGCAATAATAGCCCCCAAGTTAAATTGTTTATCATTCATTACTACACTCTTAAGAATGCTCAGATCAGGGGCACAAAGGTGGCTATGATCATGTTTACTGTTAATTCATCTACCTATGAAGAGAGCAAAATAATGCAAAGCAGGAAAGTGAATGCTCCCTATAGTAGCTTGTGTTATGCTGCTAGTTTCACCCATAGTGATGCTAGCAAGGAACTCAGTGCAATCACATTTGCGAGGTTCAGTATAAATGCCCCATTGCAGAATTTTGCATGCTTCATTAAATTCTTCAAGGTCCATGTGAAATGAATTTTCATAGAGAATAAATAGAACAGAATGTGTATTGCGATGGACTGAATACTCAAATCTCCGCACAAAAGAAGCAGTAAGATTGTAATATCGCAAGCACTTATCTGACAGGAATTCCGTCAAGCTAGTGTTGTGCACGTACATATCAAATTATTCCTTGGAACCGGCTTGATTCCTGAAATAATCCGACGACCATTCGCAAGGTTGCACTATAGCTCGCACTACTAGGAAAAGGGCTATAGATAGGATTGATACTAATGGCGCACCATGGAAGCAGTGCGCCACTACTATATACTAATGGCGCACCGGTTGGTGATGCGCCATTAGTGTGGAAGACACTAATGGCGCACCAGAAATAGGGTGCGCCACTAGTATTAAATTATTATTATTTTCCATTTTTCCATACATACTAATGGCGCATCAGGTCGAAGTGCGCCATTACTAGTTCTAAGTAGTAATGGCGCACCAAGCAGACAGTGCGCCATTACTGTAAAAAAATTATTCTTTTTTTTGCAAAACTACTAATGGCGCATCGTTTCATAGTGCGCCATTACTAGTTTAAACTAGTAATGGCGCACTATTACCCGGTGCGCCATTAGTATATATATTTATTTATTTTACTTTTTTGCAAAACTACTAATGGCGCACCACCTGCAGGTGCGCCATTAGTAACCAGGGTTACTAATGGCGCATTTGCTGGTGGTGCGCCATTAGTAACCTGGGACCCCAACAAGATATTTTGGACAGCCCCACACCTACCCACTCACTTTCCCCACTTCATTCCCTCCACCTCCTTCTCCAAGCTTTCGGCCATCTCCTCCTCCTCACCTCATTTCCACCATAGATTCATCAAAATTAAGTGGTAAAATTACCTTTTTTTGATAGGTAAGTAAGGGGAAAGCTATCTTCATGATGTAGATCTACTTTTTTCTCCCTAGCTCGCTCCAACAACGTGCACATGCACTTTTTGTGGCCTAGCTAGATCTATGTATGTTTGTGGTGTTTCATGTGTTTGTGGTGTTGCATATATGTTTGTGTTTGAAGGTACCGGTATTTGAAATGCGATAGTTGCCAATATTTTGCCAGAATGTTTTGGTTCATTTCCGTTTCGGCGAGAATTTTGGCACTATGCATTCTTTTTGGTCCTATTTTTAGGGAAGGTCATGCCAAATTTTTTCTTGGTTCTAAAATATCGTTTTGCTCTACCCCGCAGGCGACCATGGTCCGCACGATGACTGAAGGCATCGCGAATAGGTTTTTGAGCTCCGTGAAGGCCGAGATGCTTCAAAAGAACGAGACAGAGATAAGATGTCCGTGTTGAAGATGCAAGCTAAAGAGCCTTATTGTGGACCCGGATTCCGGGCAGGTGCGGGACCACCTGCTCTTGCGTGGTTTCATGGATGGCTATCGGTGGCAAGGTGATGAAGATGACTATGAAGTCGTCCATGGGGGCCGGACAAGAAATGAGGAAGGGAAACAAGACAAGTACCACCGTGGCGAGGGCGGGCGAGAAGATGAAGAATCTCCAGGACATGATCACGATGGTAATGTTGTACACAGTCATCATGTAGAAGATGTCGTACATGATGATGAGGAAGATCAAGACGAAGGGCATGATCATGAAGATGAAGATGCCGGAGCAGACGATGTTGGAGGCTGGGTGCAGGACCCTCATATTCAAGAGCTGCTTCTCAAGCAGATGGATAACGCAAGAGCTGCCGCCCGAGAGAAAGCCAAGCTGGATCAACTGGAGATAGACGCGGTTACTGCATTGTATGAAGGATGCAGGCCCGAGGATACCCGCCTGAAAGTAACGCTCATGGCTCTAGAGATGAAGGTAAAACACAAAATGACCGACGCATGCTTCGACGAGAACATGTCATTCTGGCACGAACGTCTTCCCAAGGGGAACAAGTGCCCGACCAGTTTTGAGGAGGCGAACAAAATCGTGTGTCCTCTGGATTTATCGCACGTGAAATACCATGTGTGCATGAACAATTGTATCATTTATCAGGACGAGCACGCGGAGTCTACCATATGTCCGGCGTTGGGCGTCACTCGATACAAGAAGAGGAAGAAAGCTCCTCGAAAATCGGTGTGGTACTTTCCGATCACTCCTCGTCTGCAGCGGTATTTCGCGGACCCTAAGGTAGCAAAGCTCCTGCGTTGGCACGTGGATAGGGAGGAGAAGAAGCGGGAAGATGACGGAAATGATCCGGAGATAAATAAAAAAGACAAGATGCTGAGTCACCCTAAGGATGCGAGCCAGTGGCAAGCGTTGAACTTCAAATACCCAGAATTTGGGAAAGATCCAAGGAACATCATGCTGGGCGCGAGCACCGATGGAGTCAATCCGTTTGGCAGCCGGAGAAGCACACATAGCACCTGGCCTGTGTTTGTGTGGATGTACAACCTTCCCCCCTGGTTGTGCATGAAGAGGAAGTACATTCACATGAGTATGCTACTTGAAGGGCCGAAACAACCAGGGAACGACATCAATCTGTATCTGGGGCTGCTGAAGGAGGAGCTAGACACGCTGTGGAAAACGCCAGCCAATACGTGGGACGCTGCAGAGAAAGAATATTTCCCTATGAGAGCCGCACTGCTCACGATGGTGCACGACTATCTCGGTTATGGATATCTCGCGGGGCAGGTAGTCCACGGATTTTCTGGATGCGTAAGGTGCATGGATGACACAACGTATCGCCAGCTAGATAGAGATCCTGGGTCTTCGAAAACCGTGTTCATGGGACATCGAAGGTGGCTTCGCGATGATGACCCGTGGAGGAAACACAAGGATCTGTTCGATGGTGAAACCGAACCCCAAAAACGCCCGTGTACGAGGAGCGGCGAGGAAATAGACGAGCTGTTGAAAAATTGGAAAGACTGCCCACTGCCGGGAAAGAAACAAAAGGCGCCAGAGCCGGGAAAGAAGCGAAAGGCACCAGAGCCGCTGCTGAAGGTATGGAAAACGAGGTCTATTTTCTGGGACTTGCCATACTGGAAGATCCACCATGTGCCTCACAACCTTGATGTCATGCATATCACGAAGAACGTGTGGGAGAGTCTGCTTGGTACCCTGCTCAACATGCCAGAGAGGACCAAAGATGGGCCGAAAGCAAGGGCAGACTTGAAATCAATGGGCACCAGGCAGGAGCTTAACGCTAATGATGATGATGATGATGATGATGATGATGATGATGATGATGATGATGATGATGATGATGATGATGAGGCGAAGCAGGACACAGAAAGTCGTCACAAAGGCAAAAAGGCCAAGAAGACCGGAAATGACTACCCTCCCGCGTGCTTCACTCTAAGTCAGGAGGATATCGAGCAGTTTTTCACCTGCCTCCTAGGAGTAAAACTTCCTTATGGTTACGCGGGGAAAATAAGCAGATACCTAGACCCTGCGAAGCAGAAGTTCAGCGCGATGAAGTCTCACAACTGTCACGTGCTGATGACGCAGATACTTCCAGTTGCAATCCGTGGGATCATGGAAGTGCACGTCCGTGAAACGCTATTTGGCCCATGCAACTTTTTCGATGTCATCTCTCAGAAGTCGATTGGCGTGAGGCAACTCAGAAGGCTACAGGAAGAGATCGTGGTGATACTATGCGAGCTTGAGATGTACTTCCCGCCCGCATTCTTCGATGTTATGGTGCATCTGCTGGTCCATATCATGGAGGATATCATCCAACTCGGGCCGACGTTCCTGCACAGCATGATGCCGTTCGAAAGGATGAATGGTGTCATCAAAGGATACGTTCGCAACATGTCACGTCCAGAGGAAAGTATAGCCAGGGGCTTTCTGACCGAAGAGTGCATCTCCTACTGCACGAATTATCTAGGCATCGAGAACCCCGTTGGTCTGCCCGTTAACAAGCACCTCGGTAGGCTCGCTGGATGGGGTCACCGTGAGGGTCATCGCGAAATGCATGTCGACTTCGAGGGTCGACTCGCTGACTTTGAAAGACCAAACCTAGTCGCGCTACAACACATAGATGTGGTCGATCCTTAGGTGGTAGAGCACAAAACCTTTATTGAGAAGACGTACAATGACCGAGGACAACAGAGGATGGGCGGAGATATACTCAAAGAGCACAACTCATGTTTCACGCGTTGGTTCAAGCAGAAGCTTCTGTCGTACCCTTTACATGAGGATCTTCCACGGAAGAACAACTCATATTCGCCTTGTCACAGGGCGCCGAGCACAACCTGATGACCTATGAGGCGTACGATATCAACGGCTACACATTCTACACCAAGAACAAGGACATGAAGAGCGATGGTTATCAGAACTCCAGGGTAACGATGGAATCCTACACCGGTAACGACAAGGACAGATACTACGGAAGGATCGAGGAGATCTGGGAGCTGAGCTACGCTGGAGAGAAGGTCCCGATGTTCCGTGTCAGATGGGCCAAGAGCGTCCTAAAAGAAGACCGGTATTTCACCACCATGGTTATACCCGAAGCCAAATCCAAGACCGCGGGCGCAAACGTCACCGCAAAAAATGAGCCATGGGTACTGGCTTCCCAAGTGGACCAATGCTTCTTCATTACCGACCCGTCAAAGCCCAGTCGTGTTGTCGTGAGGAGAGGCAAAAGGAAGATCATCGGAATGGATGGAGTAGCCAATGAGCAAGACTTCGACAAGTACGGCGACCGAAGATCGAACATGACGACGACGATGAAGTAGCAGCACACACCACTAGAAGAAGCAGGACCACCCTACCTAAAGGACGTCTGTTCCACAAAAGAACTCCATTTGCGAAAAAGAAGGGCAAGAAGATTGTGAACAAATAGCTAGCTAAGATCGATTGTATTTAAATCGTAGTCTTCATTTGTCGATTGTATTTCATGGGCACTTTTTGATATCATGAATATTTTTAAATTTCATGGGCACTTTTTGAATTCATGAGGACACTTGATCTCGATCCCCCTCCATCTCGATCTCGATTCCCCCTCCATCTCGATCTCGATCCCCCTCCATATCGATCCCACCCGCACCCTCCCCCGCTCCACCGTCACAAATGAATGCAACTAAAAATCCAAAAAAACAAATTTGATTATATTTTCAAATAACAAATTTGATGATATTTTCAAATAACAAATTTGATGATATTTTTTAAAAAATTATTACTGTTTTTATAAAAAAATTATTAATGTTTCATATTCATATGCATTTTCTAAAAAATTATTAGATGCAACAAAAAATAATAAAAAAATTACATATGGTGCACCGCTGGCTGGTGCGCCATTGCATTGCAAAAAAGGATTACTTATGGCGCACCGCTCGGGGGTGCGCCATTGCTATCAAAAAAACATTCTAATGGCGCACCGCCAGGGGGTGCGCCATTAGTAATGTCCCCCCTAGCCAGATCCACTTCCCCCCTCGCCAGATCCACTTCCCCCCTCGCCACACCCTCACGCGCACCCCATCCTTCCACCGCCCGCTCCACCGTCGCCGCCCTGCCTCCTTGGGCTCCACCGCCGTCGCCCTGCCTCCTCGAGCCGGGCAGCCACACACGCCCAGCCT